>NC_081180.1:121285213-121378689 GCF_029867415.1 Vicia villosa
TATTCTATCATTAGAATATCTGAACATTCTTCCTTCTTGCTTCTGAAGCTTCATAGCACTCAGCTTGCTTCAAGAATCCAAGAACTTGATTCATCTTGTTGCTTCAATGTTGATCTTGTAAAGAGAATCTTCAATTCCTGCAACAACACAACTTAAAGCATAGAACTTTGCAAGTTCTGTTAGTAATGTGAGGCCTTTTTTACCCGGTAACTGATATAATATTTAATCAGATCATTTATCATATATTTTCTCCCCCTTTTTGTCATAACATCAAAAAGAATATAAAAGATTCAGATGTAGAAAACGACAGAATCAAACTTTTCATTGATTAAGCAAACAGAATTACAAAAGATGTATGCATAATAAGCAGATGCAATCAAACAAAGAAAACTACAAGGACTTAAGGACCACAACCCTAGCTTAGACATAATCTTAGCTAACATATCATGAATCCCTGCGGTGTTCTCAGTTTGTCTAGCCATGAAAGCTTGACACTCTGCATGCCTGTCCAGACTAGAACCTCCACTGTAAGAGAATGCATGAATTCAAGGAGGAAGTGAGAAACAGTTCACAGGAAGAGAGCTAATGTCTCAAATGGAGCTTTCCCTTAACATAGAAGTCAAGAACATGATCCTTAACTTCATCCAATATCTCAAGAAAGTCTTCTTCCTTTGGATAAATGTTGATAACATCATCACAGAAGAGATCTGACTTGAGATTTCTTGGAATCTTGAGAGATCCTTCTTGAGATTGATGTCAGCGATCCCCGAGATTTGTTTCTCAACCTGGAACCAGACAACCCTTCCAAACGTTCTATTCAAATAGAACGACCACCCTTGAGCCTTCGTCTTCGTTTTTGGTTTGAAAACATAAGCACCCAAGTCATCAGAGTCCACAGAAGATTTACACAAAACTTCCATTTCTGATGGAGGAATGTAGCGAGTTTTCAGTGGAGAAACCTCTTGTCTGTTGAATGCTTGTTGGGAGGAACATGAAAAAGGTTTCATGATGAATGCTAGGTTGAAGATGAATAAACTAGGGTTTATGCAACATGCAGAGAGAGAGAGAGAGAAAAAGAAACTGAATGCAAGAGAGTAAAAGAAATAAGAGGAAAAAAAAACGTTTGAAGAATATAAAAGAAAAGAATTAAAGGAAATGATGGATAGCATTTAATGTTACGTGACGTGAGGAGAGATAATAATGACAAAAGACGTAATTAGCACAGTTACCTAAGTAGGCGTCCCCTCAACTGCACGCGCGCTTGTCCAGAAATAGTGAACACGTGTTTGTCATACCCCAATTTTTGACCCTAAGATCCTATATCATTCATATCCCAATCACTAATCAAGAGCTTCACTTGGAAGTTTGTTTATGGTGTTGCACTCACCTCATCAATGAGGGACCATCAAGCACCAATGATTGTTTATCTTTTATGCATATTATACTAACCCAAATACCAAAAATATTGCTTTGTTTCTTTGTAGGCTTTTGTTTTGTAGGTACCAAGCCAAGACATGCAATAAGCAAGGCATTTTTCACATTTTTGACTGATGAAATCGATTTCCCTACTGGGTAAATCGATTTCCCTGTAGCAATCTTCACCAAAGTCACATTCTGGACAGCATGAAATCGATTTCCCTCCTGGGTAAATCGATTTCCCTAGTGTATTTTGCGCCAATTTCTCTTCTGGAACAGAGTGAAATCGATTTCACTCCTGGGGAAATCGATTTCCTTAAGGCAAAATTCAAAAAAATATAAGGAGGGAAGCTTGACATCATTTTGGCACCTTTTTCTTTGATCATTTATCAATTTTCCACCTCATCAAAATTAACTCATTCATTAAACCCTCTTTAACCCCATTTTACCACTTTTTACCATTTAATTGCCACTTTAATCACCAATTAAACACAAGTTAATCACCAAACACAAAAAGACCAAACTACCACTACTCTTGCTCTCATCCTATAAATAGAGCCCACTACTCTCTCATTTCTCAAGCTTTTGATAGCCAAAAAAGTTCTTGCAAATTCACTTCTCAAGCTTTGAGAGCCAAAAAACCTCTTGCAATTTCTCTCCTCATTCCTACCAAATTCACCAAAGCTCTTTATTCTTTCATAAAGTTTGTGAGTTACATCTTGAACCTCACAAACTTTGAGCTAAACCACCATCCATTTCACTCTTTTTTCTTCAATTGTTGAGAGATCAAGATTTGTGTTGGTGATTCTTGAAGTAGATCCAAGTTTTGTTCAAGATTTGGTAAATTTTCTTCATCCTTTTTGTATATCATGATGTAGATCCTTGTTGCTTGTGTGTGATGCATCTTTGATGCTATATTGGTGCTATTTGATGGTGATTTGATGGAAAATTCGTGCTCCAATTGATGTTTGATCATAAGGTGTTTGTACATTTGTTCAAGTCAAGTTTTATGCCTCTAAATGCTGTTTTTGCTGATTTTTACACTGAGGAAATCGATTTCCTTAAGGCTGAAATCGATTTCCTGCTGAGCGTGACTTGTTTTTTTTGAAAACTGCACTATGGAAATCGATTTCCCTCTGCATGAAATCGATTTCCTGCTGGCAGAATGTGGTTTTTTTTGCCTTTTTCATGCTTGTTTTGGTTTCCTACTTCCTCCACTTCATTAATATCATTGGATCTAGGATGTTGATAGGTTTGAAATGACCTAATCCATAATATTAGATGAATGATATTAATGATAGTGTGAGTTGATTATCTTTTGTGAATTTTATTCTTCTTCCTCCATTTTATTAATATCATTGGATCTAGGATGTTGATAGGTTTGAAAGAACCAAATCCATAATATTAGATGAATGATATTAATGATAGTGTGAGTTGATTATCTTTATGCATTTTATCTTCTTCTTCTCCTTTTTTTCTTTTGATCGATGAAAGTCTTAATACTTTGAGAATTCTTATGGATTCTTAGTGAAGACTAGATCGTTACCTATTTTCTTTTCGTGCGGTATTGCTTTCGGAAGGCGATCTACATATCGTTCTTCTCGCATGCATTAGCACATAAAGTTTTGACCGGCCTCGTTGTAGGGTGATTTCTACATAAATCACTTGGCGATCTGCTTAACATAGCGCAATATTTCGTGTCCCGAATCAAAAAGATCAAACATGGAAGAGAATTGTATGCGGTTGGTTTAAGACTTGTGGAGGTTTTTATCGTGTAGTCGCTATGATTTTATCAAGCTTCTGATAAGCCCCATTGACTTTAAATCCGAGTACATCATTCACTCACCATAGATCTTCCTACTAACTTTGATAACATACTTGACAAGTTTCAAGATGGTTATCTTTAACATTTAACAACTAACTTTAACTTCCGCACCTTTATATTACCGCTCTTTATATTTTTCGCCTTATCGCTTTACTTTATCATTTCATCATATTTACTTTCCGCCATTTTTCCTTTGTCCACTTGGACCATACTTTATCTTTTCTTGCTAAAACACTAATAAATAACCAAAATCTAAAAAATACATAAGGCTCTCTTTGGACTATCAGTTACTATCCCTAGCGCTTTGGAGATTCGGACTTACGGACCTAGTACCTCTGGACTCGTTCTATTGCTATCCTGTGATTGTTCTGTCTGTTTGGCATTGTTCTGTTGTATGTTTATGTGTGCAGGTATTTCCTTGAAAGCCCTTGATGGTTAATTCCAAGGCATTGATATAAGGATTTTACCCGAAAACAGCCGTTACTCTGCCCGATTTTCGTCAGAATCTTAATGTGCTTAATGAAAAGTGGTGCTAAGACAATAAGTTCATCTGGATCCCCAAGTGTTAATGTGTTGGTATTGATAAATCCAAAGGATGGGAAAACTACCTTGGCTCTTAATGTCAAGTGTTGGTTTCTTATTCGGTTAGACCGTTTCTTTCCTTAGCTTTTATTTTATGCATTAGGTTAGCCTCTTCATCTCCTCCCATTCTTAAATTTTCAAAATCTTCTCCCTTTTTCCAAAATATTCTTATGTTTGCAAACCTTTTCAAAACTTTTTTTCTTAAAAATATCTTTCGCCCTTAGTGGCTTTTCTTCAAAAGTTTAGACACCGTTAATTGTCGAAACGAGTGGTTATACCCCACGATTTTGAAATTGATTGATAATAACGAGATCTTTTCCGCGTGAGAGAGCTAGTGGCATACTCGTTGATTTTATCCGAGTTGGCGCCCTTCTTTCATTTGCGATGCAAAGAACTTGTTTGTTCTCATGCTCAAGATCAATGGCTGAGTATTTCTCTCTAACGACAACAAAGTGTTTATTCGTTTTAAAAACGTTTTTCCCAAAAGCGGAACTACATTAGCTCTGACTTCTCCATTGCACCGAGGAGGTATGTAGGCCCAAAGCTTAACGCTTTGTCGAGCTTATTTTAAAAATAAAACAAACCGTTTTTTAGCACACACACACAGATTTTCAAAAAGGTTCCTGTGGAGTACCACAGATCTGAGGGGTGCTTAAAACCTTCCCCTCATATAATCAACACCCGTACCTGAGATCTCTTTCTTGTTTTAAAAACAAAACTTTGGGTTTTACGTTCTTTTCCCTTTTCCTTTGAAAAAATAAAGCGCGATGGCGATTTCAAAACGGAATATTGATTCGAGTCAATCCCATGGCTTCGATATCAGATTTTCCCCGCTACAGAAAAATGGCGACTTCACTGGGGATCCAGTTTTAAGTGTGTTAAGCCTATTTTTGTTTATCTGTGTGTTTTTATTTGTATATATTGCTGTGTGCTTTGTTTGTTTATTTTCTTTTTTTTTTCTTTTCTTTTTGGTGCTCGATGGTTCCTCTGTGATGAGATAAAGTTCTAACCCGAACTTTGGTGAGTAACTTGAGATAGGAGGTGGTAAGACCAATAGTCGCATGTCAGGAGCAATCCTTACCATGAGCGTCATATGGTGGAACCCCAATCAGTGGAGGCCTCATGGAAGGTAGTAGAGGTTGTTACGAACCATCGTGATAACGCTATTACTTTCAATAGTGAGTGTCCGTAGAAGCTGAATGACCTAGAACCCTTTTAACCAATCTAAGCCTTTTTAGGATGTAGTGCAGAAACAAGATCAAGTACCAATTTGAGCTTGTTGTCATGCGATACTACGCTCAGACGAGGTCTTTTTAGGCATATTATTGGCGCCCATGAGCAATTGTGCGTGCCGGTAATATCCGATAGAAGATTGAAAACTCTGGGAACCTTTGTAGAACCCGATTGGCAGGTACAAAATTCCCTAGATCACTCCTTGTGGGATGGGTAGACCCATGGCTCCATGCTCGTGACGTCGAACCTTTGAACCTGGACTGTTTGATATTTGTGTGATTTGATGTGATCTTGTGTGCTCTTGATTGTGATTGATGCATAAGCCATGCATTCATGCATTCATAAAAATGACATTCACAAATGGTTTTCAAGGAACTTAGAGACATTTTTTGTAAACATAACAGGTACTATGGATCAAAAGAGAAGCATCAAGAAGTACACTTTCAGAAATTCAAGTGCAAAGGAATTGAAAGAGCTAGCAACTTTGATTCCTAATCTTGACAACTTCAAAAGCCGTTATGGGAAATTGATTTCTATCTTGAAGACTAAAGTGGAAAAGGGGATTCTTGAGACTCTTGTGCAGTTTTATGACCCGGTTTATCATTGTTTCACCTTTCCTGATTATCAGCTTATGCCTACTTTGGAGGAATATTCTTATTGGATTGGTTTGCCCGTTACGGATGACATACCATTTAGTGGTTTGAAGAAAGAGCCTCAGGTTGATGAGATAGCAGAACTCCTTCATTTAAAAATATCAGATGTAAAAGCAAACATGACCAAAAAAGGAGGAATTTGGGGGTTGACTGCTAAGTTCTTGATTGGAAAGGCTTCTATGTTGGCTAGTAAAGGGAGTATGATTGCTTTTGAGACATTTTTGGCCTTGCTCATCTATGGTTTGATACTCTTTCCCAACATTGACAACTTTGTCGATGTTAATGCTATTCGGATTTTCATGATTGGGAATCCTGTGCCTACTTTGCTTGGGGATACTTATCATTCCATTCACCATAGGAATGATAAGAAAGGTGGACTTATCAATTGTTGTACCCCTTTGCTCTATAAGTGGTTTATTTCGCACTTACCTCAAGCTAAGAGCTTCCTGAACAATCCTGATGGTCTCTCATGGTCTCAGAAGATCATGCCTCTTACTAATGGGAATATCCATTGGTACAATCCTGCTTATGACATTGGTGAGATTATTGATAGTTGTGGAGAATTCCCTAATGTACCTCTTCTTGGTATACAAGGAGGGATTACCTACAACCCCATTCTTGCAAGGCGTCAATTTTGCTATCCTATGAAGGAACGACCCGCTAGTATTCTTGTGTCAGGAATCTTTTATCTTAATCAAGATGGAAATTTGGATATGAGAAATCGGTTTGTGCGTGCTTGGCACCATGTTGATAGGAGGAGACATTTGGGAACAAAACAATGTGTTGCTCTCAAAGACTACACTGATTGGGTTCAAGCTAGAGCTCATACTTTTCAGATGCCTTATTTACTCGAGGAGCCTTCTCTACTCGTTACTCCACCATTGTCTCTCACTACTCCTGTTGAAAGTAGTGAAGAACATCTAGAGCTCGTGGCTAAGTTGAGAGCTGAAAGAGATGCTTTGGAGTTTGAGAACAAAGAGTTGAAGATACACTTGAAAGAAAAAGATGAAATGCTTGATATCCAAGATGGTTGGTTGATGGAAAAGGAAGATCAGATTCGTCATCAAGAAGAGTTGCTTCAACAACATGGTGAAAAGCGAAAGAGACCACAAGAAGATTCAGTTGCATGGAAGGAAGTTGCTGATAAGTTGGTGGTAGAGAATGCTCATTTGAAGGCCTTTTATGAAGATGAATTGGAGAAGCTCCGTAGGAAGCTGCAGAGAGGAGTTGGATCTTCATCAGAAGTGTTCCCTTCTAGTTTTTAGCTGTTCCTTTGTTTTTGTAATTTTGGATCTTTGAATCCTTTTGTATGCTTTTCCATGATTAATGAAAGAATATTGTTATGTTTTATGATGTTTTTTGCTAATGTTTGCAATTAATGTCTTAAAAGTTCCTTGAAAACTAATAAAAAACATTTACATTGCATTTCATGCATCATTCTGCATTTTGGTCCTGCTTCCGAGAGTATTCCCGAGGTCTTATTCAGTGTTCTTCATACAGAATCAAGCTGTCTCACCGGTATAATACTCGAGCTAACCGCAAGAAGAAGATGGAAGGTCTTGAACAAGAGAATCGTGAGCTACGTGAAGAGGTTGTTACTTTGAGATCTGGTGTGGATCGTCTCACTGCTCTGGTTGAGACATTGATGGCTGCTCAGACTCAGAATCAGAATCAGAATCAGGTCCCTCCTCCTAATGCTCAAGCTCAGGGTCAGACCACTGTGATTTCTGAAATTGCTGCCACAACCATTCCTGCTATTCCTGTTGGTGCTACTCAGCAACGTATGCCTAATGGATACCCCTGGGGTATGCCTGAAGGTTATTTGTCTGTTCCTGAGATGACTCGTCCGTTGACTCCTGTTATGGTCAACACCTCTCCTATTGTTCATACTGGTCCTTTTGTCCCAGAGCCCATTTATGATGCTGCTCCAAGTGAAATTCATGACAGAATGGATGGTTTCCAAGATCAGTTTGAAGAATTACAGAAAGAGATGAAAGCCTTGCGTGAGAAAGAACTATTTGGAAAGAATGTGCATGATCTCTGCCTTGTTCCCAATATGCAAAGCAATCCATTGCCGACTCATGAAGCGTCTGCTGTCAATATGGTTGAACATAGTTTGAGACGCTGTCGTGTGCCTAATATTTGTGCTCTACGTGGATCTTTGAAGGAGATACATGCGAGGTTTGTTAGAAAAGGAGTGATCGAGTTTAGTCATGATGGTTGTCCTTTGTGTGGTGAAGATCCTATGGGATGTGCTGCCCTCCAAGATGATGTTCAAACACTGATAGGTTTGGAGTTATTGGATGATGAGATAGATAACACTTATGTAGATCACAAGTTGCATTTGAAGCAGTTTAATGGGGGTTGTGAGTAATATCACTGCGTGTAATAATTTGAGCTTCAGTGATGAAGATTTGCCTGAGGAAGGAAGAAATCATAATTTGGCTTTGCACATCTCTGTCAGTTGCAAAGAGGACTCAATGTCTAATGTGTTGATTGATACTGGATCATCTTTGAATGTCATGCCAAAATCTACTCTTGCCAAGCTGTCTTATGGTGGTACACCAATGAGATTTAGTAATGTGATTGTCAAGGCTTTTGATGGGTCGAAGAAATCAGTGGTTGGAGAGGTTGATTTGCCTATTGGTATCGGACCATTTGTCTTCAAGATTACTTTTCAAGTGATGGATATTTTCCCTGCGTACAGTTGCTTATTAGGACGCCCGTGGATTCATGAGGCTGGGGCAGTTACTTCAACTCTTCACCAAAAGTTGAAATTTGTGAAAGATGGAAAGATGGTTGTTGTGAATGGAGAACAAGCGTTGCTGATTAGTCATCTCTCTTCGTTCCGTACCATAGAAGCTGATGAAGTGGTCATTGGAACTGCATTCCAAGCCCTGTCTGTTAATGATGAAATCAAAAAGGATGAAGCTTCCATTGCCTCCTTCAAAGATGCTCAGTTAGTGGTTCAGAATGGACATTCAGGAGTCTGGGGACAAGTGGTGAGTCTACAAGAGAACAAGAATAGAGCTGGTCTGGGATTTTCTGCCTCAGACAAGTCTGTGATGAAGTCTGAATCTGCTTTTCGTCCTTATCAAGAGATGTTTCATAGTGCTGGGTTTCTACACCCGACTCTTCCAGAGGTGAACGCTATTGTTGAAGATGAATCAGAGCCAGAGGTGCCAAACTTTGTGACCCATGGAAAGATGATTAAGAACTGGATCACCATTGACATTCCTGAGTGTACTCATGTCTCAAAGTAATTTGCTTTTATGTTTTTCAAAATCCTTTCATTCTGCCCAAGATGAAAGTGAAGTTGTTGGGGCTGTTTTCTGTTTGTTTTAAACATTAAAATCATCAATAAAAGTCATTTTGTTTCTGCATATAAATGTTTTTTATCTTTTTGTTTTTTCTGGAAAGTGGTAACACAAAAAACCTTAAAAAATGTTTTCATTTTCCATAATCTGCACGATTACATGTTTGCATATATCTTTCCTTTTCCTGAAATAATAATCATTTGTGCAGATTAATCAATAAAACCGTTGAAAGTAATGACCCTGCGCCCTCTCCTAACTTCGAGTGTCCTGTGTATAAGGCGGAAGAAGAGAATGATGAATGTATTCCTGATGAGATTTCCCGACTGCTTGAGCACGAGGAAGACACTATTCAGCCATATAAAGAGCCATTGGAAGTCATCAACTTGGGTTCTGAAGAGGATAAAAAGGAAGTCAAGATTGGGGCACTGCTTGGTCAAGATGTTAAGAAGAGGATGGTAGAGCTTCTTAAAGAGTATGTTGACATTTTTGCGTGGTCCTACCAAGATATGCCTGGACTGGACACAGATATTGTGGAGCATCGCTTGCCGTTGAAACCAGAATGTCCTCCTGTCAAGCAAAAGTTAAGAAGGAGTCATCCTGATATGGCAGAAAAGATTAAGAATGAGGTCTTGAAGCAGATAGATGCAGGTTTCCTTGTCACTTCTGTATATCCTCAATGGATTGCCAATATTGTGCCTGTTCCGAAGAAAGACGGAAAAGTTCGCATGTGTGTGGATTATAGAGATTTGAACAAAGCCAGTCCGAAAGATGATTTTCCTCTACCTCACATTGATATGTTGGTAGATAGCACTGCAAAGTTTGAAGTTTTCTCCTTTATGGATGGTTTTTCAGGATACAACCAGATTAAGATGGCACCTGAAGACATGGAAAAGACAACCTTTATTACGCCATGGGGGACATTCTGTTACAAAGTGATGCCTTTTGGGTTGAAGAATGCTGGTGCGACATATCAGAGGGCCATGACTACTCTTTTCCATGATATGATGCACAAAGAAATTGAGGTTTATGTGGATGATATGATTGCCAAGTCCCAATCAGAAGAGGGGCACATGGAAGATCTGTTAAAGTTGTTTCAGCGTTTGAGAAAGTATCGTCTCTGCTTAAATCCAAACAAATGCACTTTTGGTGTCCGTTCTGGAAAGTTATTGGGTTTTGTTGTCAGTCAGAGAGGAATTGAAGTAGATCCTGATAAAGTCAAAGCAATTCAGGAAATGCCAGCACCAAAGACTGAAAAACAAGTGAGAGGTTTTCTCGGACGTCTGAATTATATCTCCAGGTTCATTTCCAATATGACTGCTACCTGTGAGCCGATCTTCAAACTGTTAAAGAAAAATCAGGGATGTGTGTGGAATGAAGATTGTCAGAAAGCTTTTGACAACATCAAAGAATATCTGCTTGAACCTCCCATTTTGCTCCCTCCAGTTGAGGGAAGACCTCTGATTATGTACCTCACAGTGCTTGAAAACTCAATGGGATGTGTGTTGGGTCAGCATGACGAGTCTGGTCGAAAAGAGTATGCAATATACTACCTTAGCAAAAAGTTTACCGAGTGCGAAACAAGATACTCGCTGCTTGAGAAAACTTGCTGTGCTTTGGTGTGGGCTGCTCGCCGACTGAGACAGTATATGTTGAACCACACCACCCTATTGATCTCCAAAATGGATCCAATTAAGTATGTATTTGAGAAACCTGCATTAACTGGAAGGATTGCTCGCTGGCAAATGTTGCTATCAGAATATGATATTGAATATCGAGCTCAGAAAGCTGTGAAAGGAAGTGTGTTGGCAGAGTACCTCGCTCACCAACCAATTGATGATCATCAATCTATCAGGATGGACTTCCCAGATGAAGATATAATGTATTTAAGATCTCAAGATTGGGATGAACCATTGCCAGAAGAAGGACCTGATCCCGAATCCAAATGGGGTTTGATTTTTGATGGAGCTTCTAATATTCATGGCCATGGAATTGGCGCCATTATTATCACTCCGCATGGGTCACATGTACCTTTCACTGCAAGGATATGTTTTGACTGTACAAATAATACTGCTGAGTATGAAGCTTGCATCATGGGACTTGAAGAGGCCATTAATCTGAGAATTAAGATTCTTGATGTTTATGGAGATTCTGCGCTTGTGATTAATCAGATTAAAGGAGAATGGGAAACTCGTCATCCTGGTTTAATTCCTTACAAAGATTACGCCAGAAGGTTATTGACATTCTTCAACAAAGTTGAATTCCACCACATCCCTCGAGATGAGAATCAGATGGCCGATGCTTTAGCCACGTTGTCTTCCATGTACAAAGTGAATTTCCATAATGAGGAACCTCAAATTACAATCAGGCGTCTCGATAGACCTGCCCATGTATTTGCAGTTGAGGAGGCAACAGATGAAAAGCCTTGGTATTTCGATATTAAGCACTTCCTCCAGACTCAAGAGTACCCACTTGGGGCATCAAATAAAGACAAGAAAACTTTGAGGAGATTGGCTGGCAGTTTCTTCATCAATGCTGATGTTTTGTATAAAAGGAATTATGACATGGTCTTGCTCAGATGCGTAGATAGACACGAAGCAGACATGTTGATGCATGAAATTCATGAAGGTTCTTTTGGTACCCATGCCAATGGACATTCGATGGCTAAAAAGATGCTTAGAGCAGGTTACTATTGGTTGACAATGGAATCTGATTGCTACAAGTTTGTAAAGAAGTGTCACAAGTGTCAAGTGTATGCTGACAAGATTCATGTGCCTCCGACACTTCTCAATGTTATTTCCTCTCCATGGCCTTTCTCTATGTGGGGTATTGATATGATTGGCATGATTGAACCCAAGGCTTCGAATGGACATCGATTCATCCTGGTAGCAATCGATTACTTCACCAAGTGGGTAGAAGCTGCTTCATATGCTAATGTAACAAAGCAAGTTGTGGTCAGATTTATCAAGAACAACATCATCTGCAGATATGGTGTACCAAGCAAGATCATCACTGATAATGGCTCGAATCTGAATAATAGCATGATGAGAGAACTGTGTGAAAGCTTCAAGATTGAACATCACAACTCTTCGCCTTATAGGCCAAAGATGAATGGAGCTGTTGAAGCAGCAAATAAGAACATTAAGAAAATTATGCAAAAGATGGTTGTTACGTACAAGGACTGGCATGAGATGCTCCCATTTGCTTTGCATGGGTACCGTACATCTGTTCGTACTTCAACAGGGGCAACTCCCTTTTCTTTGGTTTATGGCATGGAAGCAGTGCTCCCTATTGAGGTTGAGATTCCATCATTGAGAATTTTAATGGAAACCAAGTTATCTGAGGCTGAATGGTGTCAGAGCAGGTTTGATCAATTGAATTTGATAGAAGAAAAGAGAATGACGGCTTTATGCCATGGTCAGTTATACCAGAAAAGAATGAAGAAAGCCTTCTCTGGCGGTGCATTAATTCTTACAACTATGGATGGAGAAGAGCTCCCACGTCCCGTGAATGCTGATGTAGTCAAGAAATACTTCGCCTAGATAATAAAAGAACAGCTCGCTAAGTTGAAAACCCGAAAGGGCGGCTTAGGCAAAAAAGAGCGTCTCGGTGGATTGAAAACCCGAAAGGGCGGTCCAGGCAAAAATTAGAGACATAAACAGAATAAAATACTCGGTGGACTGAAAACCCGAAAGGGCGGTCCAGGCAAAAGTTAGGGATTCATGGCAAGTAACTACATCAGACAAGACTTGATCATCAGCAGTCATCTGTTATCATGAAGAAGTTCAACACTTTTCAACGGAAGCCTTTGCTCAGGAATTCCCAGTTGAGAGAGAGGATGGGGTCATTACGTTTCAATGTACCTTTTCCACAAAATTACCACTTTCCAAACTTTGTAATAATCCATGGGGTCTTGCCTTTTGCAGGCTACCATTCCATTAAAAAAGTTTGAGCCTTTATCTTTTTATTGGCAATCTTATTTCTTTCATATCTCTCAAAATGTCATTTATTGTTGATAGAAATTTTTGAAACAAAGAGAAAATTGATTTCAACAAAATCCTTTTGAAAATTATAAAAGAATTTTTACTTTGATTCATGAGTGCATTACAAGGAATGGATATGTTGATGTATTCATATGCAGAAGAACGTATTACACTCAATACACCTTTGGCCTGGTTCGAGTTTGGGGTAGAACTCAACTACGGTGTTCTCTCAGCTTCAATGTTCCCTAGTGTTGGGCAGCATATATTTTTGAAGCCATCAAAAGATTGATAGCAGTTTCTGCTCTGGTGTTCAGCTTGGGACATGCTTGATTATGTCATCTTCGTACACCATCTCTTTATACCTTCAGTGTAACGTGGGTATGTGTTATCGTTAGTGGTACGGCGATACATCTCTTTCTACCTCCAGTGGGACGTTGGTAGTTCACCTTCAGTGGAACGTTGGTGTATTTTGTTATCTTCATCGTCAGTGGTACGTCGATGTATTTCTCTTCAATACCTTCAGTGGAACGTGGGTATGTGTTATCGTTAGTGGTACGGCGATACATCTCTTTCTACCTCCAGTGGGACGTTGGTAGTTCACCTTCAGTGGAACGTTGGTGTATTTTGTTACCTTCATCGTCAGTGGTACGTCGATGAATTATCTCTTTTCATATCATCAGTGGTACGGTGGTAGATCTCTTCATATCATCAGTGGTACGGTGGTATATCTCTCTTCATATCATCAGTGGTACGGTGGTATAACTCTCTTCATATCATCAGTGGTACGGTGGTATATTTCTTCTTCATGCCTTCAGTGGAACGTGGGTATGTGTTATCGTCAGTGGCACGGCGGTACATCTCTTCAATCATCAGTGGTACGATGGTGTGATTTCTATTAATGGAAGATTGGTATTCTAATTCAGGATGCATACTTTCTCATCCCCAGTGAAAGAGGATGTTCCCTTTTTTCTCATCCCCAGTGAAAGAGGATGCTATAACCTCTCTGATGTGAAGTGTTTTCCCCAGAGAAGTTTCTTTTCCCACCAAAGTTCTGTCTCTCCAACAAAGTCCTGCTTTCCCCAGTGGAGTCTCTACTTGCAAGACATTTGTTTTCCCCAGTGGATCACCTGTTACTCCCCAGTATTGTCATGCTTTATTATCATCACATGCATTCATTAGCATTGCATTGCATCTTAGGCTCAAAAATTGTGTTTTATATATTTAAGTCTCTTCGATTTTTGTCAAAACGAAGATTTCCAATCATCGTATCTCCAAATCGAAGAAACTTAAATAGGGGCATCTGTCATACCCCAATTTTTGACCCTAAGATCCTATATCATTCATATCCCAATCACTAATCAAGAGCTTCACTTGGAAGTTTGTTTATGGTGTTGCACTCACCTCATCAATGAGAGGGACCATCAAGCACCAATGATTGTTTATCTTTTATGCATATTATACTAACCCAAATACCAAAAATATTGCTTTGTTTCTTTGTAGGCTTTTGTTTTGTAGGTACCAAGCCAAGACATGCAATAAGCAAGGCATTTTTCACATTTTTGACTGATGAAATCGATTTCCCTACTGGGTAAATCGATTTCCCTGCAGCAATCTTCACCAAAGTCACATTCTGGACAGCATGAAATCGATTTCCCTCCTGGGTAAATCGATTTCCCTAGTGTATTTTGCGCCAATTTCTCTTCTGGAACAGAGTGAAATCGATTTCACTCCTGGGGAAATCGATTTCCTTAAGGCAAAATTCAAAAAAATATAAGGAGGGAAGCTTGACATCATTTTGGCACCTTTTTCTTTGATCATTTATCAATTTTCCACCTCATCAAAATTAACTCATTCATTAAACCCTCTTTAACCCCATTTTACCACTTTTTACCATTTAATTGCCACTTTAATCACCAATTAAACACAAGTTAATCACCAAACACAAAAAGACCAAACTACCACTACTCTTGCTCTCATCCTATAAATAGAGCCCACTACTCTCTCATTTCTCAAGCTTTTGATAGCCAAAAAAGTTCTTGCAAATTCACTTCTCAAGCTTTGAGAGCCAAAAAACCTCTTACAATTTCTCTCCTCATTCCTACCAAATTCACCAAAGCTCTTTATTCTTTCATAAAGTTTGTGAGTTACATCTTGAACCTCACAAACTTTGAGCTAAACCACCATCCATTTCACTCTTTTTTCTTCAATTGTTGAGAGATCAAGATTTGTGTTGGTGATTCTTGAAGTAGATCCAAGTTTTGTTCAAGATTTGGTAAATTTTCTTCATCCTTTTTGTATATCATGATGTAGATCCTTGTTGCTTGTGTGTGATGCATCTTTGATGCTATATTGGTGCTATTTGATGGTGATTTGATGGAAAATTCGTGCTCCAATTGATGTTTGATCATAAGGTGTTTGTACATTTGTTCAAGTCAAGTTTTATGCCTCTAAATGCTGTTTTTGCTGATTTTTACACTGAGGAAATCGATTTCCTTAAGGCTGAAATCGATTTCCTGCTGAGCGTGACTTTTTTTTTTTGAAAACTGCACTATGGAAATCGATTTCCCTCTGCATGAAATCGATTTCCTGCTGGCAGAATGTGGTTTTTTTGCCTTTTTCATGCTTGTTTTGGTTTCCTACTTCCTCCACTTCATTAATATCATTGGATCTAGGATGTTGATAGGTTTGAAATGACCTAATCCATAATATTAGATGAATGATATTAATGATAGTGTGAGTTGATTATCTTTTGTGAATTTTATTCTTCTTCCTCCATTTTATTAATATCATTGGATCTAGGATGTTGATAGGTTTGAAAGAACCAAATCCATAATATTAGATGAATGATATTAATGATAGTGTGAGTTGATTATCTTTATGCATTTTATCTTCTTCTTCTCCTTTTTTTCTTTTGATCGATGAAAGTCTTAATACTTTGAGAATTCTTATGGATTCTTAGTGAAGACTAGATCGTTACCTATTTTCTTTTCGTGCGGTATTGCTTTCGGAAGGCGATCTACATATCGTTCTTCTCGCATGCATTAGCACATAAAGTTTTGACCGGCCTCGTTGTAGGGTGATTTCTACATAAATCACTTGGCGATCTGCTTAACATAGCGCAATATTTCGTGTCCCGAATCAAAAAGATCAAACATGGAAGAGAATTGTATGCGGTTGGTTTAAGACTTGTGGAGGTTTTTATCGTGTAGTCGCTATGATTTTATCAAGCTTCTGATAAGCCCCATTGACTTTAAATCCGAGTACATCATTCACTCACCATAGATCTTCCTACTAACTTTGATAACATACTTGACAAGTTTCAAGATGGTTATCTTTAACATTTAACAACTAACTTTAATTTCCGCACCTTTATATTACCGCTCTTTATATTACCGCTCTTTATATTTTTCGCCTTATCGCTTTACTTTATCATTTCATCATATTTACTTTCCGCCATTTTTCCTTTGTCCACTTGGACCATACTTTATCTTTTCTTGCTAAAACACTAATAAATAACCAAAATCTAAAAAATACATAAGGCTCTCTTTGGACTATCAGTTACTATCCCTAGCGCTTTGGAGATTCGGACTTACGGACCTAGTACCTCTGGACTCGTTCTATTGCTATCCTGTGATTGTTCTGTCTGTCTGGCATTGTTCTGTTGTATGTTTATGTGTGCAGGTATTTCCTTGAAAGCCCTTGATGGTTAATTCCAAGGCATTGATATAAGGATTTTACCCGAAAACAGCCGTTACTCTGCCCGATTTTCGTCAGAATCTTAATGTGCTTAATGAAAAGTGGTGCTAAGACAATAAGTTCATCTGGATCCCCAAGTGTTAATGTGTTGGTATTGATAAATCCAAAGGATGGGAAAACTACCTTGGCTCTTAATGTCAAGTGTTGGCTTCTTATTCGGTTAGACCGTTTCTTTCCTTAGCTTTTATTTTATGCATTAGGTTAGCCTCTTCATCTCCTCCCATTCTTAAATTTTCAAAATCTTCCCCCTTTTTCCAAAATATTCTTATGTTTGCAAACCTTTTCAAAACTTTTTTTCTTAAAAATATCTTTCGCCCTTAGTGGCTTTTCTTCAAAAGTTTAGACACCGTTAATTGTCGAAACGAGTGGTTATACCCCACGATTTTGAAATTGATTGATAATAACGAGATCTTTTCCGCGTGAGAGAGCTAGTGGCATACTCGTTGATTTTATCCGAGTTGGCGCCCTTCTTTCATTTGCGATGCAAAGAACTTGTTTGTTCTCATGCTCAAGATCAATGGCTGAGTATTTCTCTCTAACGACAACAAAGTGTTTATTCGTTTTAAAAACGTTTTTCCCAAAAGCGGAACTACATTAGCTCTGACTTCTCCATTGCACCGAGGAGGTATGTAGGCCCAAAGCTTAACGCTTTGTCGAGCTTATTTTAAAAATAAAACAAACCGTTTTTTAGCACACACACACACAGATTTTCAAAAAGGTTCCTGTGGAGTACCACAGATATGAGGGGTGCTTAAAACCTTCCCCTCATATAATCAACACCCGTACCTGAGATCTCTTTCTTGTTTTAAAAACAAAACTTTGGGTTTTACGTTCTTTTCCCTTTTCCTTTGAAAAAATAAAGCGCGGTGGCGATTTCAAAACGGAATATTGATTCGAGTCAATCCCATGGCTTCGATATCAGATTTTCCCTGCTACAGTGTTTACCAATCTGGATAGCCAGTTACAGCTGTTTTACTTTTAAAGAGATTCTGAGTCAACTTAGACAATGAAACGTTAGTAATAACAGAATCACTACATCTAATTGATTACAATCAGAACTTCTTATAAAAGACTAATCCAATCTCATTTCAGAAGATACTCATACATAAGATCTTCTCATCTTCTCATTCTGGGCATAAATCCATACTGATATTCTTCAGAATGAACTTAAACCTATCTTCAGCAAGGGGTTTTGTAAAGATATCACCCCATTGATGGTCTGTATCCACAAAGTTTAAAGATATAACACCATTCTGAACATAGTCCCTTATGAAATGATGTTTAATCTCAATATGTTTAGCTTTTGAATGTAAAATAGGATTCTTAGATAAACATATAGCAGAAGTATTATCACAGAAAATAGGAATGTTACTCTCATATATCTGATAATCTTCTAGCTGAATTCTCATCCAGAGCATTTGTGTGCTACAACCAGCAGCAGCAACATATTATGCTTCTGTTGTTGAGAGGGCAATTGTAGCTTGCTTCTTGCTGTACCATGAGATCAGATGACTTCCAAGGAATTGACAACTTCCAGAAGTGCTCTTCCTTTCTATTCTATCTCCAGCATAGTCAGCATCACAGAATCCTACTAAGTTGTAATCTTTGGATCTTCTGTAAACTAAACTAACATTAGTAGTTGTCATACCCCAAAATTTGCCCATGCTATTTTCCATACACAAAATCAAATCAAAACACAAAGCTCCAAAACACACTCTCCTGTACAAAAGCTCTGAATTAGGGTTTGACTAATTCAATGGAAAATCATTGAATCAATGGCTCAAGGTGGTTCCATAGGGTCACCAACATCCCAAAGCATCTCCATATAAAGGTTCAAGTCAAACAGAACAAATTTAGTCCCTCAAATCCTGATTAGGTCAACAGTCGACTCTCAAGGGCAAAACAGTCATTTCAAGTCAAAATACAGTCAAAGTTCAAGATATTTGGTCAACAACATCCTTATAACCCTAAAATCATCATTTGATCAAGGGTTGATCATGATGATGCAAGGAAAGATCAGAAAAGTCAAAAGTCAAAAGTTACTATTTTGGGCATGAACTGAAAAAGTCAACCAAACTTTGAAAATTCACCAAATATTCATACTTCATCAGAAAAATTCCCACCAAAGCTCATTTTGAAGGGAGTTCATTCCTCTATCCAATGGTCCAAGAATCAGAGCTCATAGGCCAATGGTTCAAGAGATATGGCTTCATACATTATAGGTCCTTTTCAAAAGTCAACAAAAAGACACTTTTTTCAAAAAAGAAATAAAATGAGAATGGAAAATCATTTTGATATGAGACCAAAGACACTGGTTAGAGGACTCCCTAAGGTTTCTAAAAAGTCCTAGAACACTTCCATACCTAAAAAATTGAGAGATATTGGCCTTCCTAAAGTTGGACTATTTTTGAGGGAAAAATGTGAAAGAGTTTGAATATTTTGCAAATGGGCCCAAGATATTTTCATTCAAACTTGATCCACAAGTCATCTAAAGCCTCAAACCCAATTCCCACGAAATTTTGGCTTTTATTTGATTTTATATGAATTTTTTATCATTTAAATGTGATAAATAATTTATATAAATCATGAAAATCAAAATATTCAATTAAAAGGCCAGTTTGAATCAAATCCTATCATTATTTGTCCCCATATTTCATGTTGATTTCGTTCTCTCCAAGGGTGATTGAAAAATATTAAATTTGAGCAAATTTAGAAAGATTGGAAGACATATTTTCAATCAAATTTTTTTTAATTAACAATCAAAGATCCACAAAGATTTTCCTTATAATGATCAACCCTAATCATTCTCCTATATATATATAAACTGGACAAACCCTAAAGGGGGAGAAATTCTGCAATTTGGAGACCTAACCCGAGTGCATAAATTCAAAGAAAATCTCAAAGGTGTTTTGGAGTTTAAGGACAATTTAAGGATTCCTATTGATCCGAGTGCGTTCCTGGATCATCACCAAAGCTTTTCCAATCATTCTCCAGGTTCCTAGCCGTAAGAATCAATCGCAAATCACCAAGGTTCGTGGCTACTAACTTTTGTTCAATTCGCATATTACACGCATCTATTATGCATTTAGATCATATGTTTGTGATTATATGCGTATGTACATCGTTTCTGGAAAGTTTGGGTGAGTTTTGATGCAGGAACACGGATCCGCCATGGATGGATCTTGAAGCTCTAAATTAGGGCTTTACGATTTAGCCAAAATTAGATCCTATTATGGCCATGGTTGAAGTCGCAAGGGCAAACTGAATCGAACCACGGTTCCCTTTTTTATTTTCTGTGTACATATGTATGTTTCGCGAATGGCAGGTGTAGTAGAGATGTGCTTTTATAGCGCAAATACGAAAAGCGCTGTAAAAAGTTCTTCTGCAAATTTGGTTGAAGAGGATGATGCGTGGCAGCACGCCATTGGCTTAATTCAAACCAAGACGCGCGCGTTTTTCTTCTGAGTGGCCCCCGGATCTGATGCGTCCATACCATGTGCGTACCATGTTCCTTCTCCTGTCCAGCCGTCTGATCGTTTCTCTCTCTCAATCCAACGCCTCCAGACTGCAAGTCCATCATAGTCACGCGCGCGCAGTCACACCAGATCAGAAGTTGAGTTTTTTTGAATTTTTTTTAATTTTAATTATACAGCCTTTTTATTTTTTTGTTTTAATATATATATACTTTGTTTTTCAATTAAATTTATTTTTATATATAAAAACTATATAAAAATTATATAAAAATTTTATAAAAATCTTTTATATGTTTATTTTATTATTTAATTTATTTATTTATTTAAATTACTAAATTCATATATACTTGTTTTCCTTTTATTTATTTAATCACTTTATTTACTTATTTTAATTTACATTTAAATCTTTAAAAATCATAATTATTTTATTTAAATTCCAAAAACCTCATAAAAATTATTTTTACTCTTGATTTAATTTTCTTATCCCGATTTAATTAATTAGGTCGCAAGACCAATAATTAATTAAATCGTTTGCACTTTCTTATTTAATTATTTAATTCGTACCCAAATTAGGGTTTACGAAGATCATGCCATACGCTAAATACTTCTGTTTTCTATGTCTTTTCAGGGTTACTGTAATACGGTGAACTGACTTTTTAATAATCGAAATGTCGCGGTTAAGCATGAGTCGCCACCGACTTTTATTTTATCCAAACTAAATCAGAAAGGCAAAAAGAAACAGAAAAAAACCTTTTAAAAGAAATCTAAGTTCGGGGGGTAATTTATGCAAAGGGAAGGTGTAAGGCACCCTTTGCATCCATGGTTTTCCATGGGCTCTTAATTGCTTTGCTTGCTCATTTGTTTAGAAAATGTAGATGAAAGAGATAGGGACTTTAGCTTGTGAATAAGCGTTGCCCCTTCTGAAAAATTATGAGAAAGAATATAATAAAAAGGTTTGAGCATTGCAAGGCAATTAGGGGCAATTACCTTAAACTCAGATGATAGGTCTCTTTTTAGCCTTTCAGAATGAAAGGGTCTATCCTTGCCATGAGAGGGCAGGAAGCCTTTCGTTTGGAGGTTGAAGGGTCATCGAAGTATCCTTTGCCATAAGACTGTCCCATGCCATAAAGGGGGCAGGTAGTCTAAGGCAAGGATCAGAATAAGCCATTTTTCGTAGGCAGCCAGAAGATACCTCAGCCTTTTCCGTAGGCAACTTCCGAGGGTCGAGGTCATGTAGTGTATCGAAGGCAGCATCATTAGGGTCGCATGACCTTTATTTATCGAGGCAGCATGGCTGAGGTATCCTCGTATTCGAGGGACGTGGCTTATTCTGCAAAGAACACAAAGGCAACAGGAAACAGGCAACAAGGCAACAGAGAGGTTACCCCAAAAGAGTGCGTGTGTGCAACAATCACGTGGTTAATTCAGTTATGTTATCTTGTAAATTAGTGACTCTAATCCAGTTTAAATTTGCACTCCCTAAATTACTAACCACGCAGTATATAAACAATTTATGGGAAGGGGGAAAATGAAACCAGCGGAGGAGAGGGGAATTGTAACCAGCGGATCCCTTAATAGGGTTTGGCATAAGTAATAATAAAAAGCAAAAGATGTTAGAGTTTAGGGTTACCGACTATTTGAGCTTTGGCAATCAACAAATCCTGAAAAGGTGGGAAAAATGGAAACCAACGGGGTGAGTGCATTATCAGTTCAAAAGCAGGTATGGTTAACCCTAATCAAGATAAAACAGTGATAAAGAAAAAGGAAAATGTATAAAGAACTTAGCTTCGATTGATGAAGGTTGACAGTCGGAGGTTGCCTTGAGCATTGACTCTGATCATCTGAGACAGGGAAATAAAAAGAAGGAATTGAGTGTATGGAAGTTCTTTTAAATTAACAAGGCAAAATAAATGATTAAAAGAATAAAAGGAAAAATAACATTATATTAAATATAAAAGAAAAGAAAAAGAAATAATAGAGGAAATTTAATCGGGACTTAGCTTTGTGAAAGGCGTGGCGCGTAGTCGGAGGAAACCCTGTTGCTAACCCTGAAAAAATGCACAAAGAAATATTTTTTCAGTGTAGGAATGATCTCGTAAACCCTGATTAGGCACAAGTTAACCGTGATTAATAGAATAAATAAAATTAGAGTAATTAATTATTGGTTTATAATTAATTAAGTAATTAAACAATTTAAATTAATTAAAACATTTATATCAAATAAAATTATTTAATAATTAAATTAAATAAATGTTTTTTTTTATTTTTAATGTTTTTGAAGAAGTTTTGTTTTAAAAAGATATTAAAAAGAATTATATTAAAATCAAATAAATAAACAATATATGAATAAAAAAAATAAAACAAACAAGTTATATGATTAAAAGTAAAAGAAATTATAAAAAACTCAGCTTTTGATTCAGTGCTGCTGGATTCCGAGAGTCCATGGTGTGCTTGTAGGATCAGGTGCGTTGGATCCGGCCTAGGGAAGATCCAATGGCTCTCGCGCGACGACTCATCGTAGTCATTCAGGGCGCTGCAACGCTGAATCTTATGAAAAATCCTTGTAAAAATAAACTGTCATTGAGAGGGCTCGAACCCAGAACATCCTGGTTGCCAAGGAAACGCCTTGCCATCTGTGCCACATGCTTATGTTGTTTATGAAATCTTTCCATTAGTATATAACAAAAAAACAGAGCGAATAAACAACAACAAAAAATTGAAACGCAAACTCAGCGTTCCCAGCCTTCTTCTTCGTCGAAGCAAAACCCATGGCCATGGAAATTCCACCACGAAAACCTGCAACAATCAGACAAGAAACACGAGATAATAGCCCCGATTACTTATTTGATGCGTCACGATTCCGATAGAACCCTTGGCTGCGGCCAATTTTGTGTATATTACGAGTTCCCAATTTCAAACTCGAAGAACCTAACCATGGCACACTCTACAATCCGAAGCTAAACACAAATCAAACGATACCGATCGCTTATAAACATCATCACAATTCCAAACATATATTCATGTGTGATTTATGATGAGTATATGAGCAGAATTTAATGGAAATAAATACGTGCAAACCGTGAATGCAGAGAAGATTTTGACGCGTCTGGATCGGAAGAGATGATGCAATTGCGTCCAGAAAATTTTGAGAAATCAATTACTAGACTTTGTTTGGCTCGAATTCGTCTTCGAATCTCGTCTTCTCACCTTCTTGATTTCACGTAAAAAGAAATTCGTTTTTTTTTTGCTGCGGCAAAGTCCTTCTTTTCTTTTCTTCTTGTGAGTGTAAAAAATGTTAGTATATATAACAAAATGTTAGGTTAAATAAAAATAGGAAAATTAATTTAAATCAAATTATAGTAATAGAAAACTCAAAATTAACATAAATATATTTTCTTGATTCTTTCTAAAAGTAGAAGAAATCGAATCAAATATTTAGATGCTAATTGATTTGGTTTTAAAAGAATAAAAACTACTATTATATTTTTTGATTGATTTTTTACTTAAAAGTGCATAAAAATAAATAAAAGTGGAAAGTAAATAGTTTTTTTAAAAAAAACATAATTAATAAATACGAAAATAAAAAATAAAAAATAAAAAAATAAAAAATAAAAAGGCAATTTTGTGATTTAACTTTTTTTTTTAAAAAAAAATTTAAAACACAAATAAAGTGAAAATGTCAGACGCGAGATTTGAACCCGGGACCTTCCACTTGCAAACCTTACTTCCTTACCGACCGGGCTATGTCAATTATTTGAAATAAAATGACATATGAAAATATATGCGGGCAAATTTTGGGGTATGACAGCTGCCCCTGTTCAATTATCTTAAACCTGAAGATGTAGAGTGGTTTGTGCACCAGTCGGTATCTGAAGGTGGAAGATGATTGAACACTAGAATACCCAGAAATTTGCCCTAGCTGAAGTAGGGACTTTTGTCGGAGATGGGCTTAAAGATGCCATCGAAGCCTTGAGAGAAAGTTTATTGGAGATTGATTGTGTCAGCACTGTTCGTAGTGACAGAATTAGACCTAAGTCCTTTGAACTATTCATGGAGGATGCTCGAAACTAAGTATCAGAATTAAATCGTCGTCTTGATTATCTCTGAACTATCTTCGAAATAATTGTCACAATTAAATCTCTATCTTGATTATTTCTGAACTATCTTTGGAGGATACCCAAAATTAAGTGTCAAAATTAAATCTCGGTCTTGATTATCTCTGAACTATCTTTGGAGGATACCCAAAATTAAGTGTCAAAATTAAATCTCTATCTTGATTATCTCTGAACTATCTTTGGAGGATACCCAAAATTAAGTGTCAAAATTAAATCTCTGTTTTGATTATCTCTGAACTATTTCTGGAGAATATCCGGAACTAAGTATCAGAATTAAATCTATATCTTGATTATCTCTGAACTATCTTTGGAGGATACCCAAAATTAAGTGTCAAAATTAAATCTCTGTTTTGATTATCTCTGAACTATTTCTGGAGAATATCCGGAACTAAGTGTCAAAATTAAATCTCTGTTTTGATTATCTCTGAACTATTTCTGGAGAATATCCGGAACTAAGTATCAGAATTAAATCTATATCTTGATTATCTCTGAACTATCTTTGGAGGATACCCAAAATTAAGTGTCAAAATTAAATCTCTGTTTTGATTATCTCTGAACTATTTCTGGAGAATATCCGGAACTAAGTATCAGAATTAAATCTCTGTATTGATTATCTCTGAGCTATCTTTGGAAGATATCCAAAATTAAGTATCAGAATTAAATCTCTGTCTTGAATGAGTGTCAGAATTAAATCGTTGACTTGATTATCTCTGCACTATATCTAGAAGATGTATAAGTAGTCTGTAAAAGAAACATTAGTTTTATGCAATGTCGTGATGCATGTATTGTAATGTTTATGAATGAAAGTGTTATGCATAGGCAATGAGGCGTATGTATGTTATGTATGAATTTACTATGACACATGATGTACGAAAATGATTTATGCTATTTGGAGTATCTTGAGAAAAATAAATCTCTGTATCAATGTGATTTTGACGTTTTATCTTGTCTTGAAGAAGTACAGCTGGGGATTTATGGTTTTCTCTTGGGGATGATCAATGACTTGATGTTCCCTGATTGGGAATAAAGACATTAATAAAACATGTTGGCGAAGAGCAAAGTGTTGGAGAAACGACAGTGTTGAAGATGTAAACTCTGTTGGTGATCCATATCTGTGTTGGGACAAGAACTTTTGAAGACATCTTCTTAATGATTACTTTGTGGGGATATGATCTTATGAACGTGGCGCTGTGGGGAGATGTGGGTGTCTTGAAAGTTGCCCCCAGTATCATAGTAACTTACTACTTGATTCAGGACACGCCACTGAGTATTGATCAAGATGTTGAACTGGACTTGCATAGATTTGCCCCAGTTAGCAGGAACTTTGGAAAGATTCGCCTCGCGAGGACTTTATGGGATCTTTACTATGGGCGATATGCCCCCAGTAATCATAGGCTCATGACAATGTCTCGTGTTGGTTGGGGAGTAGCTTTAGATATACTTGGATGCATGCCCCTGATTGTTCGAACATCCATGAGAGATTCTCGGAATCTTGACTCGATTGCCCCTGATTGTTTGGACAAAACATGCCATGCCTCTTGCGTACGTAGGAGACATTGCTTTCTTGGAGTAATCCTTGTTTGTCGGGATAACTTTCAGTCATTAGTTGTATCCTGTGCAAGTTCTTTCTGATGCTAACATTTGAAATTATGTAGCAGAATATGTTTAATAATGCATTCATGAGATGCAATGCATACGTTTGTCTTGAGTTTTAAAAAAACATTAAAACAAAAGATGTAAAAGCGTGAATATTTGTAAAAACATGATATTTGTAACAACGTGATGTTTGTAAAACGAAATATCAACTCAGCATTTTTTGTAAACCTTAAGGAGTCGGGATACCTTTTGTTGTGACAGTATGCTTTCGAACTAACCATGCTTCAGTTAGGACTTTCAAGGGTTGTAACGTGGCTTGGTTCACGGTTTAAGAAACAAAGGATAAAGGCTCAAAATTTGATTGTACCCACCCCTCTTCGTGATGATCTTCAGTCCTAAGCTCAGTTAATTCAACTTACGCATTCAGGTTCCAAGAGACTTTTGGATTTGCACCTTTGATAATGATGATGGTTCACAAGCAGAGAGAACTTTTGAGATGGCAGTCACTTCTTCCTTTTGGTAGTCACAACTTTGAGTTGTTCAAGAATTTATTGACTTCTTTTTTATCTTTTTGATATCCCTAACTTTTGCCTGAACTGTCTCTTTTGAGCTTACAGTCAGCGGGACGCCTTGATTTTTGCCTAAGTCTTTTTTGACTTAGCAGGCTTTTCTTTGTGTATATTTTTCCATTTTTTTTCTTTTTGAAAGATATTGACTGCCTTGTTTGATGATTGATGAACCGTCATTATCTTTTGATTGGCATTTCCAACACTTCTTTGATGTGTGCGGTTGAACGTTTGTGATTGAAACCTTGGTTGAAAGGTGTACTAAATGATTCTCTTAAAATAGAATGCACAACCAAATTAACTGAGAACTACCCTACCCCAGGTTATGATCAAGGGTTTTAATTAGTACAAGAAAGAAACTTCTACTTCTTAGGCTCAAAGAGGTTGACGAGGGATTAACATCCTTATATCTCCACTGTTTAGGAATTGAAACAATGCCTGTACATCGTCAGCATAGTCCATTCAAAAGCATACTGTATGAGGTTGCGGTATCGTTTTCGTCATCCTCCCTCAAAAGGTTTACAGCTTAGCAGGAGTTGAATAAGCACAAAACATATGCAAAGTAAATACGCAATTTAAAATGAGTGATAACGAAATAATGTATTCAAGACAAACATATGCAATGCACTGATGATAATTATTAAAACAGATAATGTCTATCATGATTCGAATGTTTAAACAAACAGAATAAAATTTGCGCATGAAAGTAAATCTAATGATTAAAAGTTCATCCACTTAGACATTAATCAGTCTTGTCGTGACTAGGCATAGGAGCGGTGATCACCACAGGAGTTCTCGGATGGTTGAATTCAACTTCTCCAGCATCGATCATGTCTTGAATCTTGTTCTTCACTGACCAGCGGCTATTTGTATCATGACCAGGACTATCAGAGTGGTATGCACACCTCACATTAGGATCATAGCTACGAGCAGAAGTACTAAGGTTCTTAGGGGGATCCTTTAAGGTGATCAACTCCGTCCTCAGTAGGTGTTATAATGCTTGAGCCAGTGACATATTGATCTGGGTGAATCGACGCTTAGGTGCATCTGACTTGCGTCTTTGTTGTGGAACCATTGTAGAGATCAGAATTGTCCCCACAGATTGGTTGTGTCCATTGCGACCTTTCAGATTGTGCACAACATTGTTCGTGATTAGAGAAACGAGTCATACATTGGACCATATCTGAGGAGGAATATCAGAACGAGCCATACGTTAGACCATGTCTGAAGAGGAATAGCAGAACGAGTCGTACATTAGACCATATCTGATGAATAATGCTAGAACGAGTCATACATTAGACCATATCTGACTGAAGATACCGGAACGGGTCATACATTAGACCATATCTGATTGAGAATGCTTGTTCGTTAGAGTCAATGAGTTATTTGACGAAGTTTTGGAATGTAAAGGCTTGTCAGAACGAATCTCTAGCTCGATTATATCTGAGAGGTATGATTGTCGAGGCGGAACCTGAAAACAAAGTTAGAAATATGCAATGTCATGAATGCAAATGAAACGTTTTCAAGGATCTTTAAGGAATTTAGTTAGCAACATTAGAAAATGATTTCGTCGCATCTTCGTTTGAAGAACTCTGATTCTTGGATATTCTTTGATGGGAATCGAGCTCACCATATCCAGTGGGTCATCGCCTTTGATTCGGGATATTTCTGAGTTTGAAGATACATGCTTAGAGGAAAATAAATCCTCTTGCCCCTTGATTAGGTACTGAGTCTCTAAATTGGAAGGTATGTGGCCAGAGGAAAATAAATCCTCTTGCCCCTAGATAGGAATTCAGTCCTGGATAAGAGCACCTGAAATTGGGCGCCCTAAATTCCTAAGATCCTTGAAAGGGTTAGTTAAATCATGTTATGCTTATGATGTTATGATGTCATGAATGTTATGCGAATGCAGTTCATTGGGAACAGTGTGAAATAGTAAGGGCAAACAAGTCCTTTTTAACAAAATCTGCAAGGAAACGGGGGTTAGTGGCAAACACAAACAAGTCACACAAGTCACACAATTTTTGGTTTAAGGCTTGCATGGAGTCTGATCAGGTGTCCTTCCCAAGGGTATCTCTATGGATAAGGAGATTTCAGCAACGGGTTCTAAAAGTTATCCAGAATTGTCAGCCCTTCTAAAGCACCCTCGGACATGATACATTTGCATCATGCAATGATACTTTGAGAAAGGACCTATCTGAATTGTAGCATCGGGTAGCGACTAGTTCTCGACATTTGCCAAGAGTAGTCCCCCCACTACGTTCCTAAAGGCCAGGATGGGTTAAAGGTAACTAAAGGTCCTTGAGCTCCGGCGCTCCCATAGACACATACATAGACCTCCCTCATTTGAGAAAGGTGTGCATATGCTATGGAGTCCTAACTCAAGTGTGAACTTCATATTGACTCATCTCCCACATATGTGAAAGAGGTCGCCATGACTATGCCACTCCTAATCTTAAGTGTTCTTGAATCCGGGGATAGGATTCGTCCTTCAGTTAATTCCCAAAACGCCCCTGAAAAATAAAACAAACAAAGCAAACAGTAGAAAACATTTAAGTGAATCCTAAACTTTTAAGGTAACCCCTCTTTTAATCGAAAAGTCCCCAGCAGAGTCGCCAGTTCTGTAATACGGTGAACTGACTTTTTAATAATCGAAATGTCGCGGTTAAGCATGAGTCGCCACCGACTTTTATTTTATCCAAACTAAATCAGAAAGGCAAAAAGAAACAGAAAAAAACCTTTTAAAAGAAATCTAAGTTCGGGGGGTAATTTATGCAAAGGGAAGGTGTAAGGCACCCTTTGCATCCATGGTTTTCCATGGGCTCTTAATTGCTTTGCTTGCTCATTTGTTTAGAAAATGTAGATGAAAGAGATAGGGACTTTAGCTTGTGAATAAGCGTTGCCCCTTCTGAAAAATTATGAGAAAGAATATAATAAAAAGGTTTGAGCATTGCAAGGCAATTAGGGGCAATTACCTTAAACTCAGATGATAGGTCTCTTTTTAGCCTTTCAGAATGAAAGGGTCTATCCTTGCCATGAGAGGGCAGGAAGCCTTTCGTTTGGAGGTTGAAGGGTCATCGAAGTATCCTTTGCCATAAGACTGTCCCATGCCATAAAGGGGGCAGGTAGTCTAAGGCAAGGATCAGAATAAGCCATTTTTCGTAGGCAGCCAGAAGATACCTCAGCCTTTTCCGTAGGCAACTTCCGAGGGTCGAGGTCATGTAGTGTATCGAAGGCAGCATCATTAGGGTCGCATGACCTTTATTTATCGAGGCAGCATGGCTGAGGTATCCTCGTATTCGAGGGACGTGGCTTATTCTGCAAAGAACACAAAGGCAACAGGAAACAGGCAACAAGGCAACAGAGAGGTTACCCCAAAAGAGTGCGTGTGTGCAACAATCACGTGGTTAATTCAGTTATGTTATCTTGTAAATTAGTGACTCTAATCCAGTTTA
Source organism: Vicia villosa (assembly GCF_029867415.1). Lineage (NCBI taxonomy): Eukaryota > Viridiplantae > Streptophyta > Magnoliopsida > Fabales > Fabaceae > Vicia > Vicia villosa. The sequence continues at coordinate 121,315,181 of NC_081180.1, forward strand.
AATTTGCACTCCCTAAATTACTGACCACGCAGTATATAAACAATTTATGGGAAGGGGGAAAATGAAACCAGCGGAGGAGAGGGGAATTGTAACCAGCGGATCCCTTAATAGGGTTTGGCATAAGTAATAATAAAAAGCAAAAGATGTTAGAGTTTAGGGTTACCGACTATTTGAGCTTTAGCAATCAACAAATCCTGAAAAGGTGGGAAAAATGGAAACCAACGGGGTGAGTGCATTATCAGTTCAAAAGCAGGTATGGTTAACCCTAATCAAGATAAAACAGTGATAAAGAAAAAGGAAAATGTATAAAGAACTTAGCTTCGATTGATGAAGGTTGACAGTCGGAGGTTGCCTTGAGCATTGACTCTGATCATCTGAGACAGGGAAATAAAAAGAAGGAATTGAGTGTATGGAAGTTCTTTTAAATTAACAAGGCAAAATAAATGATTAAAAGAATAAAAGGAAAAATAACATTATATTAAATATAAAAGAAAAGAAAAAGAAATAATAGAGGAAATTTAATCGGGACTTAGCTTTGTGAAAGGCGTGGCGCGTAGTCGGAGGAAACCCTGTTGCTAACCCTGAAAAAATGCACAAAGAAATATTTTTTCAGTGTAGGAATGATCTCGTAAACCCTGATTAGGCACAAGTTAACCGTGATTAATAGAATAAATAAAATTAGAGTAATTAATTATTGGTTTATAATTAATTAAGTAATTAAACAATTTAAATTAATTAAAACATTTATATCAAATAAAATTATTTAATAATTAAATTAAATAAATGTTTTTTTTTATTTTTAATGTTTTTGAAGAAGTTTTGTTTTAAAAAGATATTAAAAAGAATTATATTAAAATCAAATAAATAAACAATATATGAATAAAAAAAATAAAACAAACAAGTTATATGATTAAAAGTAAAAGAAATTATAAAAAACTCAGCTTTTGATTCAGTGCTGCTGGATTCCGAGAGTCCATGGTGTGCTTGTAGGATCAGGTGCGTTGGATCCGGCATAGGGAAGATCCAATGGCTCTCGCGCGACGACTCATCGTAGTCATTCAGGGCGCTGCAACGCTGAATCTTATGAAAAATCCTTGTAAAAATAAACTGTCATTGAGAGGGCTCGAACCCAGAACATCCTGGTTGCCAAGGAAACGCCTTGCCATCTGTGCCACATGCTTATGTTGTTTATGAAATCTTTCCATTAGTATATAACAAAAAAACAGAGCGAATAAACAACAACAAAAAATTGAAACGCAAACTCAGCGTTCCCAGCCTTCTTCTTCGTCGAAGCAAAACCCATGGCCATGGAAATTCCACCACGAAAACCTGCAACAATCAGACAAGAAACACGAGATAATAGCCCCGATTACTTATTTGATGCGTCACGATTCCGATAGAACCCTTGGCTGCGGCCAATTTTGTGTATATTACGAGTTCCCAATTTCAAACTCGAAGAACCTAACCATGGCACACTCTACAATCCGAAGCTAAACACAAATCAAACGATACCGATCGCTTATAAACATCATCACAATTCCAAACATATATTCATGTGTGATTTATGATGAGTATATGAGCAGAATTAAATGGAAATAAATACGTGCAAACCGTGAATGCAGAGAAGATTTTGACGCGTCTGGATCGGAAGAGATGATGCAATTGCGTCCAGAAAATTTTGAGAAATCAATTACTAGACTTTGTTTGGCTCGAATTCGTCTTCGAATCTCGTCTTCTCACCTTCTTGATTTCACGTAAAAAGAAATTCGTTTTTTTTTTGCTGCGGCAAAGTCCTTCTTTTCTTTTCTTCTTGTGAGTGTAAAAAATGTTAGTATATATAACAAAATGTTAGGTTAAATAAAAATAGGAAAATTAATTTAAATCAAATTATAGTAATAGAAAACTCAAAATTAACATAAATATATTTTCTTGATTCTTTCTAAAAGTAGAAGAAATCGAATCAAATATTTAGATGCTAATTGATTTGGTTTTAAAAGAATAAAAACTACTATTATATTTTTTGATTGATTTTTTACTTAAAAGTGCATAAAAATAAATAAAAGTGGAAAGTAAATAGTTTTTTTAAAAAAAACATAATTAATAAATACGAAAATAAAAAATAAAAAAAAAAAAAAATAAAAAATAAAAAGGCAATTTTGTGATTTAACTTTTTTTTTTAAAAAAAAATTTAAAACACAAATAAAGTGAAAATGTCAGACGCGAGATTTGAACCCGGGACCTTCCACTTGCAAACCTTACTTCCTTACCGACCGGGCTATGTCAATTATTTGAAATAAAATGACATATGAAAATATATGCGGGCAAATTTTGGGGTATGACAGTTACCAACATGGTTCACTCCGACAACGCGCCCGATCAAGACTCGAAGCTAAGTACCTTATTTATTCTTTTTCTTAAAGTCTATTTGGTTTCCTTTAAATCTAGGGTTCGCCCCGCCTTCATTTTTTCTGCCTTTGCCTTTTCAGGGTTAACCCCGAGGCTTCCCGCTAACCATATCAGATCAAATCAAGCTAAGTACTTTTGTTTATTTTATTTTAAATACATTATATCCTTATTTTTAGGGTTGACTGTGTTCGCCTTCGAACCGATAAATGCACTCACCCTATTTTGTTTTCAATTTTCAGGGTTTGTCGACTGCCAAAGCTACGAGTACTGGTAACCCTAAACCCTGATATCTCTTGACAAATGTAGTGGGGGGACTACCCTTGACAAATGTTAAGGACTAGTTGCTACCCGATGCTACAATTCAGATAGGTTCTTTCTCAAAGTATCATTGCATGGTGCAAATGCATCATGTCCGAGGGTGCTTTAGAAGGGCTTACAATTCTGGATAACTTGTAGAACCTGTTGCTGAAATCTCCTTATCCATAGAAATGCCCTTGGGAAGGACACCTGATCTAAACTCCATGCAAGCCTTAAGCCAAAAATTGTGTGACTTGTGTGACTTGTTTGTGTTTACTACTAACCTTCATTTCCTCGCAGGTTTTGCTGAAAGGATTTGTTTGTCCTTACCATCTCGCACTAAGTCCAACGAACTGCATTCGCATAACATCATGACATCATGACATCATAAGCATAACATGATTTAACTAACCCTTTCAAGGATCTTAGGGATTTAGGGCGCACAATTTCAGGTGTTCTTATCAAGGACTGAATTCCTATCCAGGGGCAAAAGGATTTATTTTCCTCTAGCCACATGCCTTCCAATTCAGAGACTCAGTACCTATCAAGGGGCAAGAGGATTTATTTTCCTCTAGCCATGTATCTTCAAATTCAGAAGTATCCCGAATCAGAGGCGATGACCCACTCGATATGGTGAGCTTGATTCTCAAAGAAGGACGTCCAAAGACGAAAGCCAAAATTCTCTGGACATAGCTGTGTTTGATTCAATGTCTAAACGTTGCAAACTAAATTTCCTATAGATCCTTGAAAGCATTGCATTTGCATTCATAACATCGCATAACAGGTTTCTTACAATAGGTCTCTCATCCTTCCTCGCTGTTTATTTCAGCATCATGAATCTCGAACAATCAGTTAAGGATCTCCAAGCTCAAAACACTGAGTTCCAAGCCTTGATTCTGAATTTGTCCAAGGGGCAAGAAGAGCTGAAAGCCATGCTGACTAAAAGGAAGAAGAAGAAGGGTAAGAAGACTCAAGTGAAAAATCTTAGACCGATCTTGCAACTCAGGGATGCTGAAACCTCTGAAGACAGTGATGAGGATGAGCAAGGTGATGATGCTAGTATCAAAACCGAGGCAAAAAGTAACCATGATACTGCCAAGCCTTCTGAAGAAGATGAAGACTATCACCATGAGGATGAACATCCTGATGATAAATACAAGCTGCTTGAAGAACGTATGAAAGCCGTAGAAATTCAGAAGATACCTGGACTGGATTTTGAAGAATTGGGACTCGTTCCTGGAGTCATTATTCCTCCGAAATTCAAGACTCCAGCCTTTGCTAAATATGATGGGATTTCATGTCCCAAGTTGCACTTGAGATCGTATGTAAGGAAGATTCAACCTCATACTGCTGATAAGAAACTCTGGATCCATTTCTTTCAGGAAAGCTTATCTGGAACTCAACTCGAATGGTACTATCAACTGGAAAGTACCAACATTCATACCTGGGAAGATTTAGTTGTTGCTTTCTATAATCAATACCAATATAATTCCGATCTCGCACCAACTCGCATGCAACTACAAAGCATGTCTATGGGACCTAAGGAAAGTTTCAAGGAGTATGCTCAGAAATGGAGAGACCTAGCTGGAAGAGTCAAACCCTCCTTAACTGACAGAGAATTGGTCGATATGTTCATGAATACACTGACTGGACCTTTCTATAGTCATTTGCTGGGAAGTTCACAATCTGGATTCACTGAACTCATACTGACTGGGGAACGTGTTGAAAGCGGTATTCGAAGCGGTAAAATTCAAGTGGCTACGTATGCTAATACCTCAAAGAAAGCGCACAATGAGAGGAATGAATCTAATACTGTGGGGACGGTCCTAGCCTCCAATCAAGTGCCGACACAACAAAGGGGCAACCAACGTAAACAAGGTGCATCTAAAAGGCAATTCACAAAGATCAACATAACTTTGGCCGAAGCGTTACAACAGTTGCTTAAAGCAGGGTTGATTACTTTAAAGGATCCTCCTCTAAAGCCCAACACCTTATCTCATCAATATAATCCTAATGCAAGATGCGCTTATCACTCTGATAGTATTGGGCATGACACAGAGAATTGTTGGCCGTTGAAGAACAAGATCCAAGATATGATCGACGCTGGCGAAATTGAGTTCGACACCCCTGCAACTCCTAATGTGATCACTGCTCCCATGCCTAATCACAACAAGATTGCTAATGCTATGGATGGCTAGAAGGATGAACTTTTTAGATCATTAGATTTACTTTCATTTGCAATTTCTATTCTGTTTGTTTAAACACTCCAATTATGATAGACATTATTTGTTTTAATAATTATCATCAGTGCATTGCATATGATTGTCTTGAGTACGTTATTTCGTTATCACTCATTTTAAATTGCGTATTTACTTTGCATATGTTTTATGTTTATTCAACTCTTGCCAAGCTGTAAGCCTTTTGAGGGAGGATGACGAAAACGATACCGCAACCTCATATAGTATGCTTTTGAACAGACTATGCTGACGATGTACAAGCATTGTTTCAATTCCTAAACAGTGGAGATATAAGGATGTTAATCCCTCGTTAACCCCTTTGAGCCTAAGAAGTAGAAGTTTTCTTTCTTAATTAAAACCCTTGATCATAACCTGGGGTAGGGTAGTTCTCAGTTAATTTGGCTGTGCATTCTATTTTAAGAGAATCATTCAGTACACCTTTCAACAAAGGTTTCAACTACAAGCGTTCATCCGCACACATCAAAGAAGTGCTAGAGATGTCAATCAAAAGCCAATGATGGTTCATCAATCATTAAGCAAGGCAGTCAAAATCTTTCAAAAGGAAAAAAGATGAAAAAACATATATACAAAGAAAAGCCTGCTAAGTCAAATTCAAAAAATGACTTAGGCAAAAATCAAGGCATCCCGATGACTGTAAGCTCAAAATAGACAGTTCAGGCAAAAGTTAGGGATATAAAAAAAATGAAAAAAGAAGTCAATAAATTCTTGAACAACACAAAGTTGTGACTACCAAAAGGAAGAAGTGACTGCCATCTCAAAAGTTCTTTTTGCTTGTGAACCATCATCATTACCAGAGGTGCAAATCCAAAAGTCTCTCGGAACCCGAATGCATAAGTTGAATTAACTGAGCTTAGGACTGAAGATCATCACGAAGAGGGGTGGGTACAATCAAATTTTGAGCCTTTATCTTTTGTTTCTTAAACCGTGAACCAAGCCACGTTACAACCCTTGAAAGTCCTAATTGAAGCATGGTTAGTTCGAAAGCATACTGTTACCAAAAGGGTATCCTGACTCCTTAAAGTTTACTATAAATGCCGAGTTGATTATCACGTTTTTACAAACATCACATTGTTACAAATATCACGCTTTTTACATCTCCTGTTTAAATGCTTTCAAAAATCAAGACAAACGTATGCATTGCATCTCATGAATTCATTATTAAGTATATTCTGCTACATAATTTCAAATGTTAGCATCAGAAAGAATTTGCACAGAGTATGACTAATGACTCAAAGTTATCCCGACCAGCAAAGATTACTCCAAGAAGCAATGTCTCCTACGTATACAAGGGGCATGGCACATTTTTCCCGATCAATCTAGGGCAATCAAGTCAAGATTCTGAGAATCTCTCATGGATGCTCGAACAATCAGGGGCATGCATCCAAGCATATCTAAAGCTACTCCCTAATCAACGTGAGACATTGTCATGAGCCTATGATTACTGGGGGCATATCGCCCATAGTGAACATCTCATAAAGTCCTCGCGAGGCGAATCTTTCCAAAGTTCCTGCTAACTGGGGCAAATCTATGCAAGTCCAAGTTCAACATCTTGATCAATACTCAGTGGTGTGTCCTGAATCAAGTAGTAAGTTACTATGATACTGGGGGCAACTTTCTAGACACCCACATCTCCCCACAAAACCACGTTCGTAAGATCATATCCCCACAGAGCAATTCTCAAGAAGATATCTTCAAACATACTCGTCTCAACAAAGACATGACTTCCCAACAGAGTTTACATCTTCCGCATTACCGGTCATCCAATATGTTGCTCTTCTCCAACATGGTTTATCTCTAAAATCAGGGTACATCAAACTACTAATCCTCCCCAAGCAGAAACCATAAATCACCAGCTGAGCATCTTCAAGACAAGATCCGACAATAAAATCACAAGGATGTAGAGATTTATTTTCTCAATCAGGACAACATAAATCATATTCGCATATCATATGTCATAAACTTATTCATACATTGCATACATCACTTCATGCAAGTTTCTCATTTATTTTGAGAATCCCATCTCATTCATTACATGCATCATGACATTGCATACTTTGTTTTCAGGTTCCGCCTCGACAATCATTCCTCTCAGATATAATCGAGCTGGAGATTCATTCTGACAAGCCTTTTTACATTCCAAAACTTCGTCAAATAACTCATCAACCCTAACAAACAAACATTCTCTATCAGATATGGTCTAATATATGACCCGTTCCGGTATTCTTAATCAGATATGGTCCAATATATGACCCGTTCCGGTATTCTTAATCAGATATGGTCTAATATATGACCCGTTCCGGTATTCTTAATCAGATATGGTCTAATATACGACCCGTTCCGGTATCCATTAGATATGGTCTAATATACGACCCGTTCCGGTATCCATTAGATATGGTCTAATATACGACCCGTTCCGGTATTTTTAGTCAGATATGGTCTAAATGTATGACTCGTTCTGGCATTATCCATCAGATATGGTCTAATATACGACCCGTTCCGGTATTTTTAGTCAGATATGGTCTAATGTATGACTCGTTCTGGCATTATCCATCAGATATGGTTTAATGTACGACTCGTTCTGGTATTCACCTTCAGATATGGTTTAATGAATAACTCGTTCTGATATCCCTCCTCAGATATGGTCTAATGTACGACTCGTTCTGCTTTTTCTCTTCAGACATGGTCTAATGCATAGCTCGTTTTGATATTCTTCTTTAGATATGGTCCAATGTATGACTCATTCTGACATTCCTTTACAGATATGGTCTAAATGTATGACCCGTTTCTCTCATCACGAACAACGCTAACACAATCAATCTCTAACAAATACTTCTCAAACACTCCAAACCGAATCTAATGCATGATTTGCTGGATGGCATCTTCAAGCCCATCTCCGACAAAAGTCCCTACATCAGCTAGGGCAAATTTCTTGGTATTCTAGTGTTCAATCATCTTCCACCTTCAGATACCGACTGGCACACAAACCACTCACTCTTCAGGTTTAAGATAATTGAACAGGGGCAGCTGTCATACCCCAAAATTTGCCCATGCTATTTTCCATACACAAAATCAAATCAAAACACAAAGCTCCAAAACACACTCTCCTGTACAAAAGCTCTGAATTAGGGTTTGACTAATTCAATGGAAAATCATTGAATCAATGGCTCAAGGTGGTTCCATAGGGTCACCAACATCCCAAAGCATCTCCATATAAAGGTTCAAGTCAAACAGAACAAATTTAGTCCCTCAAATCCTGATTAGGTCAACAGTCGACTCTCAAGGGCAAAACAGTCATTTCAAGTCAAAATACAGTCAAAGTTCAAGATATTTGGTCAACAACATCCTTATAACCCTAAAATCATCATTTGATCAAGGGTTGATCATGATGATGCAAGGAAAGATCAGAAAAGTCAAAAGTCAAAAGTTACTATTTTGGGCATGAACTGAAAAAGTCAACCAAACTTTGAAAATTCACCAAATATTCATACTTCATCAGAAAAATTCCCACCAAAGCTCATTTTGAAGGGAATTCATTCCTCTATCCAATGGTCCAAGAATCAGAGCTCATAGGCCAATGGTTCAAGAGATATGGCTTCATACATTATAGGTCCTTTTCAAAAGTCAACAAAAAGACACTTTTTTCAAAAAAGAAATAAAATGAGAATGGAAAATCATTTTGATATGAGACCAAAGACACTGGTTAGAGGACTCCCTAAGGTTTCTAAAAAGTCCTAGAACACTTCCATACCTAAAAAATTGAGAGATATTGGCCTTCCTAAAGTTGGACTATTTTTGAGGGAAAAATGTGAAAGAGTTTGAATATTTTGCAAATGGGCCCAAGATATTTTCATTCAAACTTGATCCACAAGTCATCTAAAGCCTCAAACCCAATTCCCACGAAATTTTGGCTTTTATTTGATTTTATATGAATTTTTTATCATTTAAATGTGATAAATAATTTATATAAATCATGAAAATCAAAATATTCAATTAAAAGGCCAGTTTGAATCAAATCCTATCATTATTTGTCCCCATATTTCATGTTGATTTCGTTCTCTCCAAGGGTGATTGAAAAATATTAAATTTGAGCAAATTTAGAAAGATTGGAAGACATATTTTCAATCAAATTTTTTTTAATTAACAATCAAAGATCCACAAAGATTTTCCTTATAATGATCAACCCTAATCATTCTCCTATATATATATAAACTGGACAAACCCTAAAGGGGGAGAAATTCTGCAATTTGGAGACCTAACCCGAGTGCATAAATTCAAAGAAAATCTCAAAGGTGTTTTGGAGTTTAAGGACAATTTAAGGATTCCTATTGATCCGAGTGCGTTCCTGGATCATCACCAAAGCTTTTCCAATCATTCTCCAGGTTCCTAGCCGTAAGAATCAATCGCAAATCACCAAGGTTCGTGGCTACTAACTTTTGTTCAATTCGCATATTACACGCATCTATTATGCATTTAGATCATATGTTTGTGATTATATGCGTATGTACATCGTTTCTGGAAAGTTTGGGTGAGTTTTGATGCAGGAACACGGATCCGCCATGGATGGATATTGAAGCTCTAAATTAGGGCTTTACGATTTAGCCAAAATTAGATCCTATTATGGCCATGGTTGAAGTCGCAAGGGCAAACTGAATCGAACCACGGTTCCCTTTTTTATTTTCTGTGTACATATGTATGTTTCGCGAATGGCAGGTGTAGTAGAGATGTGCTTTTATAGCGCAAATACGAAAAGCGCTGTAAAAAGTTCTTCTGCAAATTTGGTTGAAGAGGATGATGCGTGGCAGCACGCCATTGGCTTAATTCAAACCAAGACGCGCGCGTTTTTCTTCTGAGTGGCCCCCGGATCTGATGCGTCCATACCATGTGCGTACCATGTTCCTTCTCCTGTCCAGCCGTCTGATCGTTTCTCTCTCTCAATCCAACGCCTCCAGACTGCAAGTCCATCATAGTCACGCGCGCGCAGTCACACCAGATCAGAAGTTGAGTTTTTTTGAATTTTTTTTAATTTTAATTATACAGCCTTTTTATTTTTTTGTTTTAATATATATATACTTTGTTTTTCAATTAAATTTATTTTTATATATAAAAACTATATAAAAATTATATAAAAATTTTATAAAAATCTTTTATATGTTTATTTTATTATTTAATTTATTTATTTATTTAAATTACTAAATTCATATATACTTGTTTTCCTTTTATTTATTTAATCACTTTATTTACTTATTTTAATTTACATTTAAATCTTTAAAAATCATAATTATTTTATTTAAATTCCAAAAACCTCATAAAAATTATTTTTACTCTTGATTTAATTTTCTTATCCCGATTTAATTAATTAGGTCGCAAGACCAATAATTAATTAAATCGTTTGCACTTTCTTATTTAATTATTTAATTCGTACCCAAATTAGGGTTTACGAAGATCATGCCATACGCTAAATACTTCTGTTTTCTATGTCTTTTCAGGGTTACCAACATGGTTCACTCCGACAACGCGCCCGATCAAGACTCGAAGCTAAGTACCTTATTTATTCTTTTTCTTAAAGTCTATTTGGTTTCCTTTAAATCTAGGGTTCGCCCCGCCTTCATTTTTTCTGCCTTTGCCTTTTCAGGGTTAACCCCGAGGCTTCCCGCTAACCATATCAGATCAAATCAAGCTAAGTACTTTTGTTTATTTTATTTTAAATACATTATATCCTTATTTTTAGGGTTGACTGTGTTCGCCTTCGAACCGATAAATGCACTCACCCTATTTTGTTTTCAATTTTCAGGGTTTGTCGACTGCCAAAGCTACGAGTACTGGTAACCCTAAACCCTGATATCTCTTGTTTATTATTACTTATGTCAAACCCTATTAGGGATCCGCTGGTTACAATTTCCCTCCCCCATATTACTGTTTCTTGCCTTATATTATCTGCGTGGTTAGTAAAATAGGGAGTGGCAACCATGAATTGAATTTAGAATCGCTAATTTACAAGATAATATAATTGAATATAATCACGTGATTGGTGCACACACGCACGCTTTTGGGTAACCTCTCTGTTGCCTTGTTGCCTTGTTGCCTGTTGCCTTGTTGCCTGTGTTGCCTTGTGTTTTTGCAGAATAAGCCAAGTCCCTCGAATACGAGGATACCTCAGCCAGGTTGCCTCGATAAAAAGGTCACGGCCCTAAATGATGCTGCCTTCGATACACAAATGACCTCGACCCTCGGAAGTTGCCTACGGAAAAAGGCTGAGGTATCTTCTGGTTGCCTAACGAAAAATGGCTTATTCTGATCCTTGCCTTAGATTACCTGCCCTTCTATGGCATGGGACAGTCTTATGGCAAAGGATGCTTCGACGACCCTTCAACCTCCAAACGAAAGGCTTCCTGCCCTCTTATGGCAAGGATTGACCCTTTCATTCTGAAAGGCTAAAAAGAGACCTATCATCTGAGTTTAAGGTAATTGCCCCTAATTGCCTTGCAATGCTCATCTTTAATATCCTTTCTCACAATTCTTCGAAAACTGGCTACGCTCATTTACGAGCTAAAGTCCACTGTTTTCTTTCATCTACTTTTTTCTAAAAAACAAACGAGCAAGCAAAGCAATTAAGAGCCCATGGGAAACCATGGATGCAAAGGGTGCCTTACACCTTCCCTTTGCATAAATTACCCCCCGAACTTAGATTTCTTAAAAGGTTTTTTTCTGTTTCTTTTTGCCTTTCCGAATTTGTTTGGATAAAATAAAAGTCGGTGGCGACTCTTGCTTACCGCGACATTCCGATTAATAAAAAGTCAGTTCACCGTATTACAGTAGTACCTTTCAGATACCTCAGAATTCTCTTAATCGCAGTTAAATGAGATTCTCTCGGATCTGATTGGAATCTAGCACACAAACAAACACTAAAGAGAATGTCAGGTCTAGAAGCAGTTAGGTATAGAAGAGATCCAATCATACCTCTGTACAACTTCTGATCTACCTTCTTACTTACCTCATCCTTACCTAGGACACATGTTGGATGCATAGGAGTTTTGGCTTCTTTGCTTTCAGAAAGATTAAACTTCTTCAGAAGTTCTTTCACATACTTCGTTTGATGAACATAAGTTCCGTCAGAAGTTTGGTTGATTTGAATTCCAAGGAAATACTTGAGTTCTCCCATCATGCTCATTTCAAATTCAGCCTGCATAGACTCAGAAAACTCCTTTCCAAGTGTAGCATTAGATGTTCCAAAGATGATATCATCAACATATATTTGACATATTAAAATATCCTTTTTAAAGGTTTTACAAAAGAGAGTAGTGTCCACTTTTCCTCTAGTGAAACCATTTTCCAGAAGGAAGGAACTTAGACGTTCATACCAAGCTCTCGGAGCTTGCTTCAATCCGTATAATGATTTCTTTAATTTAAAAACATGATTTGGAGACTTGGAGTCTTCAAAACCAGGAGGTTGATGGACATAAACTTCTTCATCTATATAACCATTTAAGAAGGCACTCTTGACATCCATCTGATAAAGAGTGATGTTATGTTGAGTGGCAAAAGAAATTAATAGACGAATAGATTCTAACCTGGCCACTGGTGCAAAGGTTTCTGTGTAGTCAATCCCTTTTTGCTGACTATAACCTTGAGCAACCAGTTTGGCTTTGTTTCTTACCACTTCTCCCTTCTCGCTTAGCTTGTTTCTGAACACCCATTTAGTGCCGATGATGTTAAATCCTTTTGGTCTAGGAACCAAGTCCCATACGTCATTCCTTGTAAACTGATTTAGTTCTTCTTGCATGGCAATTATCCAGTCAGGATCTTCTAGAGCTTGGTCAACAGAAGTTGGCTCGATCAAAGAAACAAGACCTAATTGACATTCTGCATTGTTCTTAAGGAATGCCCTTGTTCTGATGGGATCATCTTTCTTCCCAAGGATCACATCTTCTGAATGAGCTGAAGCAAGTCTAGGTGATCTTCTAACTGTTGGCTCTTCAGAAATCCTGAGATTCTCTAAAGATGCAGCAACTTGATCTTCTGATCCATTGCTTCTGAGACTGCCAGCTTCTGCAGCTTTGCTTCTTGGTTCTACTACTTCTGATATATTAATATCAAAATCTGCAAAATTCTCAAACTGCTTTGGTTTTTCAAGACCAAGCTTATCATCAAACCTGATATTGATTGATTCTTCTACAATTAATGTTTCAGTATTATATACTCTGTAGCCTTTAGAGCGTTCAGAATATCCAAGAAGGAAACACTTTTGTGCTTTAGAATCAAACTTACCAATATGATCTTTAGTATTCAGAATAAAACATACACATCCAAAAGGATGGAAATATGAAATGTTGGGCTTTCTGTTCTTCCACAATTCATAAGGAGTCTTATTTAGAATAGGTCTGATAGAGATTCTATTCTGAATATAACACGCAGTGTTTATTGCTTCTGCCCAGAAATGCTTAGCCATATTGGTTTCATTGATCATGGTTCTGGCCATTTCTTGTAGAGTCATATACTTTCGCTCTACAACTCCATTTTGTTGTGGAGTTCTAGGACAAGAGAAATCATGGGCAATACCATTTTCTTTGAAGAACTCCTCAAAGAGTCTGTTCTCAAATTCGCCACCATGATCACTTCTAACCTTTATAATTTTACACTCTTTCTCAGATTGGATCTGAGTGCAGAATTCAAAGAACACTGAATGAGACTCATCCTTGTGTTTTAAGAACTTTACCCATGTCCAGCGGCTATAATCATCAACGATGACTAATCCGTATTTCTTCCCTCTGACAGATGCTGTTTTGACTGGGCCAAACAGATCAATGTGCAAGAGTTCTAACGGCCTTGAGGAAGAAACAACATTCTTAGACTTGAATGCAGGTCTGGAGAACTTGCCCTTCTAACATGCTTCACAAAGAGCATCTGATTTGTATTTCAGATTTGGGAGTCCTCTGACCAGATTTAGTTTGTTAATCTGAGAAATCTTTCTCAAACTAGCATGTCCTAATCTTCTGTGCCAGACCCATTGCTCTTCAGAAACAGACATGAGACAAGTCACCTTCTGATTCTTAAGATCCTGAAGATCTGTCTTATAAATGTTGTTCTTTCTCTTGCCTGTAAATAGGATTGAGCCATCCTTCTGACTTACAGCCTTGCAAGACTTTTGATTGAAGATTATATCATAACCATTGTCACTTAATTGACTTATGGATAATAAGTTATGCGTTAATCCTTCTACAAGAAGTACATTAGTTATGGAAGGAGAGTTACCAAGACTTATGGTTCCAAAGCCAATGATTTTGCCCTTCTGATCTCCTCCAAACTTGACTTCTCCACCTGGTTTAAGCACCAGGTCTTGGAATGTAGACCTTCTTCCCGTCATGTGTCGCGAGCACCCAGAGTCCAGGTACCATGACATTTTGCTTTTTGTCCTCTTTGCCGCCAAGGATATCTGCAACAGAAATTATCTTCTCCTTAGGTACCCACAATTTCTTGGGTCCTTTCTTGTTAGTTCTCCTCAAGTTCTGATTGAACTTGGGTTTAGAAAAATATTTAACAGGAGGAACAACATGATATTCTTTAGGTTTGTCAGCATGATATTTCTTAGCAGTGTTTTAAAAACCGGACCGGACCGGCCGGTTGGACCGGTCGAACCGGGAACCGGCCTGGTAACCGGTCTGGTTCAATAGTCAGATCGGGTATGCCATCAAACCGGTGGGAACCGGTGAAAACCGGAAAAACCGGGAAAACCGGAAAACCGGCGGTTTAATTGCTTTTTTTTTGTTTTTTTTTAAACTTTTTTTTTAAATTTTTTTTTAAACTTTTTTTTAACATTTCTTTTAAACTTTTTTTTTAACATTTTTTTAATATATTTAGTAGTGTATTACTTAAATAGCATTCTCACATGATTTTTTCCGTTAGTGACAAATTAAAAACTTTATTGTCTATTTGTTATCTTTATTAATAAATTTTGTTAAATAGCATAAACATATTGAATTTTATTTGATTTTCTTTTTAGGAGAATCCTATTTTGAATTAAATTTGGTACACGTTGGAGTTATTTTGTTATCAACTATTCAATTAGATTATGTTGTAATTAGACTTTGTTTGCAATTAGACTTTGTAATTTTTTATTATTTTGTTATGTGTGATAGCTTTGTTTAAAATTTGAATTTAAGTTATGAAATTGTGAATTTATGATATGATATTTTTAAAAAATTTAAAAGTTAGTTATTTTTTTTTAGAGACTGAATCATCCGGTTCGACCGGTTTTATACCTATATAATGACAGGTCTATTCAACCGAGTTATCCGGTTTAATCCGGTTTAATCCGGTTTGGTCGTGCGGTTCAACCAGTGACCCAATGGTTCGACCGATAAACCAGTGACCCAGTACCCTCACCGGTTAGATGACCGGTCCGGTTTTTAAAACACTGTTTCTTAGGATGTGTCACATGCTTCTTGGTGTGAACAGTGTTAAACTTCTGTGCATGTGAAGTGAGCCTAATATCATGAGCATGGCCATATTTGAACTGATCATACAATGGCTTGTATGTGATCTTCAGATCATCAACAGGTTCAAATTTATGTGAGGTATCACCCTCATAGCCAAAACCAAACCTTCTGTTTCCAGAAACACCATATATCATAGAAGCAAGATGACTTCTGCCAATACTTCTAGATAAGAACTTTCTGAAGCTCGAGTCATATTCTTTCAGAATATGATTCATGCTAGGAATGGATTTTTCTGTTTCAAAAGGAGATCCACTATCTTTGGATAGATTTAAAACTTTTTCCTTCAGTTCAGAGTTTTCAACTTCCAGCTTCTTAGTTTCAAATTCAAACTGCTTCTTCAACTTTTTGTATCTGATACTAAGATGAGCCTTGAGTTCCAGAAGTTCTGTTAAACTGGAAACTAACTCTTCTCTAGATATTTCAGAAAATACCTCTTCAGAATCTGATTCTGATGTAGATTCTGATCCATCATCTTCTGTAGCCATCAGCGCGAAGTTGGCTTGTTCTTCTTCAGAGTCTGATTCTGATTCTGATTCAGAATCATCCCATGTTGCCATAAGACCTTTCTTCTTGTGAAACTTCTTTTTGGGATTCTCCTTCTGAAGTTTTGGACACTCGTTCTTGTAATGTCCAGGCTCATTGCACTCATAACAGACAACCTTCTTCTTGTCAGATCTTCTGTCACCAGAAGATTCTCCACGTTCAAATCTCTTTGAACTTCTGAAGCCTCTGAACTTCCTTTGCTTGCTCTTCCAGAGTTGGTTTACCCTTCTGGAGATCATGGACAGTTCATCTTCTTCTTCAGATTCTGATTCTTCAGGATCTTCTTCTCTAGCCTGAAAAGCGTTAGTGCATTTTTTAACATTAGATTTTAATGCAATAGACTTACCTTTCTTCTGAGGCTCGTTTGCATCCAGCTCTATTTCATGGCTTCTCAAGGCACGGATAAGCTCTTCCAAAGAAACTTCATTCAGATTCTTGGCAATCTTGAATGCAGTCACAATTAGACCCCATCTTCTGGGTAAGCTTATGATAATCTTCTTTACATGATCAGCCTTGGTGTAGCCTTTATCCAGAACTCTTAATCCAGTAGTTAGCGTTTGAAATCTTGAGAACATCTTCTCAATGTTTTCATCATCCTCCATCTTGAAGGCTTCATATTTCTGGATTAGAGCAAGAGCTTTAGTCTCCTTGACTTGAGCATTTCCCTCATGGGTCATTTTCAATGACTCATATATATCATAGGCAGTTTCCCTGTTAGATATCTTCTCATACTCAGCATGAGAGATAGCATTCAGCAAAACAGTCCTACATTTATGATGATTCTTGAAAAGCTTCTTCTGATCATCATCCATTTCTTGCCTGGTAAGCCTTACGCCACTAGCTTTCACTGGATGTTTGTAACCATCCATCAGAAGATCCCATAGTTCACCATCTAGACCAAGAAAGTAACTTTCCAGTTTATCTTTCCAGTATTCAAAGTTTTCACCATCAAATACTGGTGGTCTAGTATAACCATTGTTACCATTATATTGCTCAGCAGAGCCAGATGTAGATGCAGATGGATTTGTTGGAATTTCACCAGCCATCTTATACTAAAGCGTTTTTCTCTTCCTGAATCTTTTCTAAACACGGTTAAGTGCTTGCACCTTAGAACCGGCGCTCTGATGCCAATTGAAGGATAGAAAAACACTTAGAAAGGGGGGGTTTGAATAAGTGTAGTCTAAAAAATTGAACGATAAAAACAAATTGCACAGTTATTTTTATCCTGGTTCGTTGTTAACTAAACTACTCCAGTCCACCCCCACAGAGTGATTTACCTCACCTGAGGATTTAATCTACTAATCGCAACAGATTACAATGGTATTCCACTTAGCCCACGACTAAGTCTTCTAGAGTATCCTGATCACAACCTGATCACTCTAGGAACAAATGCTTAGACACAAGCTAAGACTTTATTAGAGTATCCTGACCACCACGTGATCACTCTAATTACAACTGCTTAGACACAAGCTAAGACTTCCTAGAGTATCCTGATCAACACTTGATCACTCTAGTTACTTACAAATTAATGTAATCAATTCTAAGAGTATTACAAATGCTTCTGAAAAGCTATAATCACAACAATGATATTTCTCTTAACGTTTAAGCTTAATCTCACTAATATATTACAACAGCAATGTAGTGAGCTTTGATGAAGATGAAGTTTCTGAGCTTTGAGTTGAACAGCGTTTCAGCAATAATGCGCAAGTGTTATATTGAGCTTCTCATCAGAACTTCATATTTATAGGCACTTGAGAAGATGACCGTTGGGAGCATTTAATGCTTTGCGTGTTCCGTACAGCATTGCATTTAATGTTTCACGCTTTTGTCAACTACCTCGAGCCTTGTTCACGTTGTGTCTACTGACGTTGCCTTTAATAGCTTCCAACGTTCCTTTTGTCAGTCAGCGTAGCCTGCCACCTGTACTTTCTTCTGATCTGATGTTTGTGTATACAACGTTTGAATATCATCAGAGTCAAACAGCTTGGTGCATAGCATCTTCTTGTCTTCTGACCTTGAAGTGCTTCTGAGCGTGATGCCATGAGAACTTCAGTGCTTCTGCTTCTGAACTCAAGTTCTTCTGATGCTTCCATAGACCCATGTTCTTATTCTGCCTTGACCATCTTCTGATGTCTTGCCAGACCATGTTCTGATGTTGCATGCTGAACCTTCCGAGTCAAAGCTTCTGAGCGCTGATTTGTGCATACTCTTTATATATTTCCTGAAAAGGAAATTGCAATGTATTAGAGTACCACATTATCTCACACAAAATTCATATCCTTGTTATCATCAAAACTAAGAATATTGATCAGAACAAATCTTCTTCTAACAATAGGCCCATTTGCAAAATTTTCCAATTTGAACCTTCTTGTTTCACATTTTGCCTCCAAAAAATAACCCAACTTTAACCAAGCATATATCACTCAATTTTTAAGCTATGAATGAGTTCTAAGACTTTTTGGAAACCTAAAGTTGTCCTCTATAAGCCACTTTGGAACATATTTTTCATTTGGAGTTTTTATCTTGATCATATCTTCTTTGACAAAAAACTGCTTTTGAAGGATGCCTGAAAATGACCTGTAATCTTTTGCATCATACCTCTCAAATGAAGCATTTCTACCCTTGGCTTGTTAGATACAAAGTTGTATAGGATCCAATTTCCTTCAAAATAGGCTTTTAGTGGGGAATTTTTGATGTTCCATGTGAAAGTTATGCCTAGTCAAAGTTGGGTCGACTTTCTCCTAAGAAACCCTAATTTGAACCTTTTTGTATTTGTTCATCTCTGAGTTTATATTAATGGAATCATGATCAATCTTTGATCAAATTATGGTTATACTCTTATTCACTTTATGTTTGATCAATAATCAGAGGTTTGGACCATGCTTTGATTGTGGTTGACTTTTAGGTCAAACCAGTTGACTGTGGATCATCTGAGCTTTTGAATGAGTAATCTTTGGATTTGGGTTTTGACTTTTGACATAGAGGTGCCTTGGATCATAATGAATCATGGAGAACTTCATTAGAGGCCTTGTTTTGCTAGTTCCCTCAGGAGAATACCAAAACCCTAGCTTTAGGAGGCTCTTGCTCAGGAGTTTGACTGGACGAATCTCTTAAACTTTGAATCATTGTGGATGGAATATGGAAGGCAAATTTTGGGGTATGACATATATGCCAAGGAGAAAGGAGTTTCCCCAGTCGATGTGCGAACTATGGTGCGATACCCATGCAGAGCAAGAGGGAGCATTTCATGCCAGTCATTGTAAGTCGTAACCATTTTTTGGACAATCTTTTTAATGTTCTTGTTAGCTGCTTCTACCGCTCCATTCATCTTTGGTCGGTAGGGAGAAGAATTGTGATGCTCAATCTTGAATTCATCGCACAACTCTTTCATCATTTTGTTGTTTAAGTTGGAACCATTAATAGTAACGATTCTGTTGGGTACCCCGTAGCGACCTATGATATTGTTCTTGATAAATCATACTACCACTTGTCGAGTATCATTGGCGTAAGAAGAAGCTTCAACCCATTTGGTGAAATAATCAATGACAACCAAGATGAAACGATGTTCATTTGAAGCCTTTGGTTCAATCATACCAATCATGTCAATTCCCCATATAGAGAAAGGCCACAAAGAAGAGATAACGTTGAAAAGCGTCGAAGGCAGTGGATCTTATCAGCATAGATCTGTCACTTGTGGCAATTCTTCACATATCTGTAGCATTCAGAATCCATCGTCATCCAATGGTAACCTGCACTTAACATCAGCATAGATCTGTCACTTGGTTAGCAAATGATGTATGCGTGATGATAATGATGATGATGATCCTACTATTTGGAATAGGGTGGGATCTCAGTGGTCCAAAATTGGGGTACAACACCCTGAAACACCGACGTGATCCCTAACCAACCTGACAGTATTGGTCAAATTTTTCCAAAATAGTCACGCCGAACAAAAATATGATCTCTATTCTCGTCCGTATTACAATCAATAGGACACATTTGTGCCTCAGCTAAAATAATATGCCGCCTAACCAGATTGACCTTAATTAGTTGGCAATCTATCTCGATACAACTGCCAAAGGAATTTACCTTAAGTGGCACAACATTTGACCACCAAACCTTAAATTTGCCTTCATAGTGCTCATCCTCCGACTTTGTCAACAAATGGTACGCACTGCTCACATTATTTATTTATTTATTTTATTTTGATGAACCTAGCATAGTTGGGTTATACTTACTTGTATGCAAGAGCGCCTTCAAAAGTCCTAAATGAGATCCGTAGTATTTAAAGAAACTTTTTTTGGAACAGGTGTGACCATAAAAGGACGATTCATTGGGTGTGTTGGG
Source organism: Vicia villosa (assembly GCF_029867415.1). Lineage (NCBI taxonomy): Eukaryota > Viridiplantae > Streptophyta > Magnoliopsida > Fabales > Fabaceae > Vicia > Vicia villosa. The sequence goes on from NC_081180.1 coordinate 121,335,525, forward strand.
ATATCGTTTGTAAACCTTGTGAGGAAGGTGGCCTCAGAGTAAAAAATATGGAGATTTTGAATCCGGTGTTATTAAATAAATGGAAATGGAGAATCTTGAAGGAAAGGGAAGCGGTGTGGACTAGTATTCTTATTCATAGATATGGAAATCCAGGGTTAAAAGTCCTTATTGGTGACAAAAGTGTTGTGCATAATAGAGATTCTATTTGGTGGAGGGACCTTTTGTTTTCGGATAATTATGTCAATTTGTCAGAGAATTGTTTTGTAGGGGCGGTTAGTTGTTGTATGTGTAACGGTTCGTTTACTCCTTTTTGGTACTCTTGCTGGACCGGGAATCAATCTCTGTTGGATGCTTTTCCCAAACAGTTTGTTCATGCTATAGCCGTAGCAGCCGTCGGAGTGAGTGCAGAATCGCGATGGCAATGGCGTCTCTCGGATTTGTTTCACGACAATAGCGTTTTTTGGCTGATCTATGGCAATAGTCCGAAGAAGCAGTCCAACATGTTGTTTCACAACTGGACGTTCCAGATAGCTTCGAATGGAAGCGAAATTCAGATGGAGTCTTCACCGTAAAATCTTATTTTATGTTGTTTAGGGAGAAGCTCCCTGGCCCTCCTCTCAACTCGGAAGTTGTCACTGCTATTAATCATCTTTGGAAGGTAAAACACATAAAAATGCATATTTTTGGTTGGAGATTAATTTCTGATAGACTTGCGACTAAAGACCAATTATTCAAGAGAGATATTTTGACGGATAGTAATGATTTGTCTTGTGTGTCGTGTTTGTTGGAGGAGGAACCTTACCCGTATCTTTTAGGGCTTTGGACGACTGCGGACCGTATATGGAGGAAAGTTTATGAGTGGATCGGATCCCTTGATGAGTTATCTTTGGGGGAGTTTGAGTAGTATTTTGCTTATTTCCAAAAGGTGAAGAGTTTAGCTAAGAGGTCAATCATTTGGGTCATTTGGTTAGCAACAACTTGGAGCATTTGGTTGAAGCGTAATGCGATTATTTTCAAAGGGAAGTCGTTTATCTTAGATGATTGTTTGACGGAGATCGTTCTAAACGTTTGGAAGTAGTTAGAATCCTACTATAAACTTGTTCACAATTGTAATTTTTATAATGGAAATACGCTATATCTAATTTGTTTTGGATTTTAGGAGTTTTCCGTTTGTTTTTCGGGTGGAGTATCCTTATAGTCCCTTTAATAGTATATTGCCTAATAAAAAAAATTATATGCAAGATTTTAATGTTCAAACTTATTAATGAGTATTTTGGACAAAATAGAAAAATATAATAATTTTTTTAAGACAATGATAGTTAAAAATATATTATGGTATTTAAAATATTCATGAGAATATATAGTTAAATGTTACAATTTAAAAATAAGGTAAAAAAGATTTTGTGGTGAATAATCCTGTGAAATTTATTTCTTAAGGTTATATTAGACTTAAGTTAGCATATAATAAATATTTCATTTTCATTTAGAAAACATTAAAAAAAATATAAATTTTATTAACTAATTGATTAGTTATAAATATTTGTATGATAGATGAACTGTATGCTTCAATAAGTTTTTAAATGATTTGTTGCTAAAAAATTAATTTAATTTAAAATAAGATGTGAAAATTTTATGATAAGGTATTATAATTTTTATTATTTTTGTTTTGATATATTTAAAAAATCCTAACTTTAAGTAATTGTTTAATCATAAAAACTAAAGTTATATATAAAAATTTAAATATCAAATAAAACTTAAAGTTTAATTACTCAAAATTTAAATATATATAGAATAATTTATATAAAATTTATTTATATTAGAAATTTTAATTTAAAATATATAGAAATTAATTCAATATAGAAACTTAGTAATTAAATCTTATTAACTAATTTATATTACTAAAAAGTTTAATTACGAAAATTTATATATATATATATATATATATATATATATATATATATATATATATATATATATATATATATATATAGAATAATATATATAAGATTATAAATTAATTCAATATAGAAACTTAGTAATTAAATTTTATTAACTAATTTAAATTACTAAAAAGTTTAATTACTAAAAATTTAAATACAAATACTAAAACTTAAAGTTTAATTACTAAAAATCGTTATACTATATATAGAATTCATATATAGGATAAAATTAGGATAAGAGCAATGAAATTAGTTGAACATATACTCCTTTTAATTCAACAGCGCTATAAATGACACTCCACTCGTTCTCATTTTCATTCACATTCAATTCACTGTTTTCTCTTTTACCATTTCTACAAACACAACGCGTGAAACCCTAACCCGATAATCCATGGCACTCAAACCCACAACATGTTCTTCCTCGGCAGCATCAACAATTTTGAGACCAGAAACCTTAGTTGATATTAGCAAAGAAACCAACAAAACCGTGATGGCGATTGCTGCTGAAATCGTGAGTGGAGACAAGATTGGTTTCAAGTTTAAACCAGGGACATTGGTTGAGGTTTGCCGTGACGAAGTTGGTTTAAGAGGGATTTGGTTTTGTGTCACCCTTATTGAGCGTAAGGCGGGATGGAAGTTCGTGGTCGAGTACGAGAGCTTGCTCGATCATGATTTAAATCATTTGAGAGAGGAAATTAGTATGCTTCAGATTAGGCCTCGTCCACCAAAAAGTGATGATGTTGATGAGTTTAAGTTTCTTGATGAAGTAGATGCATACTACAATGATGGTTGGTGGGTTGGGGTTGTTTCGGAAGTTCTTGGAGACTCCAAATACATTGTTTATTTCAGGAACTTTAACGATGATTTGGTGTTTGAACATTCCCAGTTGAGGGTACATCGGGACTGGATGGATCATAAATGTGTATGATTGTTATGTTTACATACCAGATCTTGTCAAAATAATTTATTTCCTATTGACATAAATACTCTTGTTATGGAATGTTTGTATTGAGTTTTAAAGATGAAATCTAGTCTTCTTTTTAAACTGACTCAATCTTTTACATTGAATCTTGTGGCTTCTCATTATGAAGGTGAGGTGGATGAGATCAACAATATTGAATTAATTGACAACATGAAATCATGTTTTAAATGTCATGCAGTGCACGATATGTATTACTAACATAAAAGAAATTCCTTATTACATACAATGACAAGCAATGTTTTAATTTGTGATCTGATTTACAATTGTTGTTAGAATTACAATGTTTACAAAGGTCTTAATGACCACTTCCTTTGAATGCAATAGCATATTTTGATTCAAGGGTCATAACCTCAAGTTTTGGTTTACACCTTACACTTTAAACTATTTTAGGCATTGAAGTTTTTGTTTGAAATTGTAATGTTCTGGCGAAAGTGTTGGAGTCAGTTGTTTTGATAGAGCCGAATGAAACATTTAACTGTTATGATAGAGTCAAAATATAACTTTGTATATTTTGAGCTTTAGGCTTTGTTTAGATTGATGGAACCGGATGGAGCAGAGCGGAATGAGATGGAATAAAATGATATTCCATTGTTTGGATAATTTAAAAACGGATGGAGCGGAGTGAAATAGAGTGGTATGGATTCCATTCCATTCCATCACTTACCACTATTTTTCTTCCCTTCCGATTTGGGCGGAATGAACAACTTACCTTATTCCGTCCTAAAATTTCCAAACAATGGAATGATATATTTGTTCCGCTCCGCTCCATTCCGCTCCCTCCCATCCCACTCCGCTCTATTCCGCTCCGTTGATTTTATGATATCCAAACATAGCCTTAGTTAATTTGTAACTTTGAGTATGGGTTTTAGTTGCTTATATAAATGGCATAGTATGATGTTGATAACAACTTCACTCAATAATAAAAATTCTAATATTTCACAATTTAATTTCTCTCTATTTTCTCTCTTCTTCTTATTCCACTTCGTCTTTCTTGAAAATCCTAATTGTTTCAACAAATTGGTATTAAGGAGTCCGAATTGTGATGTAGAGAAAATCTGTAATGGCAAATGAAAACACAACATCAACGCACTTTCCAGTTAATCTATTGGTGTTCAAAGGTGAGACCTACCAAAGGTGGGTTGCGCGCATGAAGGTCATCTTCATATTTCAAGATGTGGTTGAAATCGTGAATGATGGAGTACTAACATTGGAAGCGAATGCTAATGATGTTCAGAAAGTTGCGCACAAGGACCGAAGGAAGAAAGATGAAAAAGCTCTTTTTTTGATTCACCAGTGTGTGGATCCTAACGTGTTTGAGAAGATAATTGAATATGAAACGACTAAAGATGTTTGGGACAAGTTAAAGAACATGTACGGTGAAGATGAAAAATTCAAAAGGACAAAGTTGCATATGTGAGAAACCAATTCGAGATGACTCAGATGAAGGAAGATGAATTAGTCTCAGAATGCTTTTCATGTGTGGTGTTAGAGACGAACCAGAAGAAGTCGTGTGGTGAATCAATCGATGATTTGGAGAAGATTGAGAAAATGTTGAGATCTTTGACAATAAATTTTGATTACATTGTCGTGTCCATTGAAGAGTCTAAGAACCTAGATAAGATGAAGTTGGAAGAACTTCAAGCTTCACTAGAGGCCCGTGTGATAAGTTTGAAGTAGAGAAATTCAAAAAGGGAGAAGGTGACTGAGCAAGCACTACAAGCAAGGTTCACCAAAAATTTGGGAAAGAGAAGACAAAACAAGGAAATAATCTTGCTAATGATGAGAAGTCAATCAAGAACTGAAATAATCACTATGATTCATCCAAGAAAGGCATGGACAATAAGTATTATGAGAGTCGTAGGAGTTGGCAGTGACAACTATTAAGGAGTAGGGAATTAGTGACAAAAACGAGTCAGAGGATTAAAGAGAAGAAAGGTTTACAATTAATCAGATATTTGGGTTTAGTGAACAAAAGCCTCATTCAAGATGTGATTTAGAGTTCACAGAGTTTTAATTTGCCTCATAGGTGAAAAGCGAAAGCCATTGTGAAAATAAAAAAGGGCTAAAGGTAGAAAATGAAAATGCTGAGAAAACGCGAGGGGGGAAAACAAAATTGCAAGCGCTAAATATATTTTAATAGTATTTTTATCTAAAGATCTTGTAAGGTTGGTTAGTAATACACAATTTTGTGTGGTTAGTTGTAATATAATTGTTAACTAGCCAGATGGTGATCGTAAATACTTTTAATATCAACTCAAATTTGATTCTTGTGGACATCTCATAATTTAATTTTTATTATTTTATTATTTTATTTTGAAAAAACTGAAAAATGTTAGAATCGAAGTTGCGGCCAGAGTTTAAAAATGAACATTTTTTAATAAAAGGGAGTATAAGGGATACTCCGCTCGAATCAACAACCCGAAAAACTCTACATCCTAAAACATAGAAGCGGTAGAGTATTCCTAACGTAAAAATTATAACAATCAATGATTTTATAAACTGAACACAATCAAATCCATGACCTATATGAATAATCGCCGACATACACTCGTCGAAATTGAAAACGACTCCTTTGAAGAGGACGACATTACGCATCCACCAAATACTCCAAACGGTTGCTAACCAAATTACGACAACGGATATCCTCTTAACCTTATTCTTCACCTTCTCGCAATGGAATAATAAATCCTCAATTTCACCCAAGGAAAGATCCATATGGGTACTAATCCAATTATAAACCTTACTCCAAATTTTGGTCGTGAACACGCATAACCCGAAAAGATGCAATTTGGATTCATCTTACCTAAAGCAAAAAATGCAACTTAAGTCTCTACTTTTCGTCAGAATTCCCCGTCTAAACAAATGATCTTTGGTAGGGATTCTATTCAGAATGTATCTCCACCCAAAAATTAATAAATTAGATAGAACCTTAACCTTCCACAAATGATTTAGAGCATTCAAAACATCAACAGAATGAACAGAATCGTACGTTCCCGCACTGAAAAAGATCAAAACAAGAATTTACCGTGAAATTACCATCAACCTCTTTCAACCACTCATAACTGTCACAAGCATTCCTCTCCAAATTAACCTCCCGCATAAGCTCCGAAAACTCCTCCCACATGTTGGGCTTGACTTCATCAATAGTATCCACGATTTCCATGAAATTCCAAGACCATGCATTTCCATCCCAACTCACAACATCCGCCACACTGGACTCCTTATTGACATCCTGGTCCCACAACCATTGTTAACCCTGTAAAAGACTGAACCTGTAAAATGGTTCTGAACCGAAGCAATAAAATTATCGAACAGAACCAAATTGAGTCACCATTATGCAGCATGATATTGTCAGCTGTAGCAACCTGCCTAAAAATTATAACTTAGAGAGTCGCCACCTATTCTACCAAGGCGAATAGGAAACCTATGCAATTAAGAGATCAGGGTAAGATACTATATTCAGGTCGAGGGAAGGTGTTAGGCACCCTCAACCCTTTCCTATGGCTTTGAATCTAAGGTTAACAGTTTTATGGCTAAGAGTATTAAGGTAAGGTTTATGCTTTCGAGGGTTAAATAATTAAGGGAAATGAAACGGGGAAAAAATGAGATTTAGAGGGAAGGGGACTCGCCTTGTTGCCAAGTGCCTACGTACCTCCTTATGGAGGATCAGAGTCTACGTAGTTCGGGCACAGGGTTGTACGCCTTAGAATTAGAATGTGTTTTTGAAGGCTTTTTGAATGGCCTATCGTAGTTTTGAATAAGGATGAAGATCCGTAGTTTGATTTGAAGTGTTTTGAATGTTTTTTTAGATTTGGGCGTACAACCCTGGTTTTAATTTGTTACCGTTAGTTGCAATAATCAATAGGTTTGATTACCATGGCTAACGGATTAAAGGGAGGATTTCTAACCACTATAATCGATAGATTCAATTATCGCGAATAGCAAATGTGCGTATTTTAATTATCGTTACCCCTCATAATCGATGGATTCGATTACAAATAATAACGAATTTTGATAAAAGAAAGATGCTAATCATCGTAACCAATAGCTTTGGTTAAAACCATTTAGCAAAATAATGTGTATTTTAATTTATAGGATTTGATTAATTAAATTAATCGATTATTAATCATCGCGACCAGTAAATTTAGTCGAAACGAGTAACAAATTAAATCCTAAAAAACTTCAGCCAAATGCCAATGGGATTGGGCGAACCCTAAGGACGAATCCTCTTTCTAAGGTTTTTTGTTGTTTTTATAATTAATATTGATTAAAATTAATTAACTCACATTAATCGAGAAAATAACCGGAAAGATAATCAGGATAATCCTAAATTATAATCCTAAACCTAATTTAATCATATTATTAATTTTAGTTAACAATTAAACTATATACCATAAAATATATTAATTTAATTGCATCACTAAACAAATAAGTAAATAAAAGCAATTAAGGACCTGGCTTCGATCCTGTATTGCAAGCCTGGGGGTGCCCACGGTGGAGGTGCGTCTTCTGGGCATCAGATCTGCCGCTTGGTGAATCCTACGGTTAGGGCTTGCTGGTATACCGGGTGCTTGCCTGAGTATGCTGTATGAGATCTGTAAACAGATTGTTACAAATAATAATAAAAACTAAGTGACTCTCGTGGGGTTCGAACCCCCAACACCGCAGTTATTAGAGCTTCGCAACTACCACCTGTTCCATCTCCATCTGTTGATAATTCAACCATAAAGATAATAAATAACCAAAAAAAATATAACAGCCTCTAAAACGAAATCCCATGCCCAGGAGCATCGTCTTCTCCGTGGGGCTTTTCTTAGAAACACACAGGCAACAGCGACGCAATCTCGGCCATGACTTTCACACATAGCTTCAAGCCTCCACTCCGATACCTGCAAACAACACTTTGGAAACGCGTACCGGCCCTTGCGTGCGAGCGGTGGTGGCGGCATCGCAAGATCCATCGGCGGAGGCGGAAGTGAACCGCGAAGGAGACGGCTGAGACGCGTACCGGCCCTTGAATTTGTTGCTGTTTTTGTGATGATGATGATGATGATGGTGAATTGGTGGAGAATTGATGAGAAGTTGTTTGGATAATTCTTGCTCTACTCCGTGCTGGCTCTATGTTGTGTAGCAATTGTAAAGGCAAGATTTTGGTTTGACTCTGAAAAGAATTTTGTCTCTAAAATAAGGTTTTGTCTATCTACGTGAGACTTGGAAGGGTTAGTGGTAAATGGAGTTGGCCTCCCCTAATTGTTAAAATCAATCCTTTTTATATTAGTCAAATTAGGTTTTTCTACACCTAATGGGCCTATTGCCCAATTAATTTAATTATATAAAAAAAAACTATAAAAATCCTAATTATAATAATATTTAAATTAATATTAATCCTAATAACAACACTAATAATCCCTCATGACAATTCTAATATTAACAATAGTTAATTAGTAAAATTAATAATATTAATACTAATACTTAGTAATAATAAAATTAATAAAAACAAATGTTAGTAAAAGAACTATAACCCAAAAAAAAGGATAAAACCCTTGTAATAATTGGGCCCCGAGGTTTGGATCCCAAAGCACCTGTTAATTGCACCCCATTTTGTCTCAGGATATTTTATAAGAGAGCGGGTTTGACAATAGGAATGTCAAACCCCATGACTTTTAATTTTGATCCTTGATGAATTAAAAGACGTAGATTTAATTGGGCAAATTTTGGGGTATAACAGTTGCCCCTGTTCAATCTTCTTAAACCTGAAGAGTCAGATAGGCACGTCTGCCTATCGTGATCTAAAGGTAGAAGATGATTGGACACTGAAATGCCCTGAAATTTGCATGGGAAGAAGTTCCGTAGGAGATGGGCTTACAGATGCCATCCGAGGTGAATACCATTTTTCAGAGTGCGGAGCAAACGCTTTAGAAAGGGACCACTGTGTTTTTTTTTGTAGCACGGCCTAAAAAGGCAACCTGAAATTTATGCAATGTTATGATGCATGCAATGTATGATGCAATGAGCCTCTCAAAATAAATGAGAGTGATGCATGTATATGCACTATGTATGAATGAGGTATGTTAGTTGAATGATGCATGATTGTTAGTTATGTTAGTTGAAGTATGTTAGTAATTCTGAAAAGAAAGATAAAACCTTTGTGTGTTATTGATGACGTTTTGGAGAATATCACTTCCGAGGGACTCACGTGATAAACCCAATTGAAGAAACCTTTGAAAATTTTGCGCTCGAGTGTGAGAGAAAAGAGTCGTCCTGCTAAAGCCTGAGTCTTACATAGCGAGGACTCGCAGTTTGTTGTAGAAGATAGTTAACTTGCTATAGCGCTAGCAAGCTTTCGTAGTTTGTGAACCCCACTTACTATAGTTCTAGTAAGTTTCCGTAGTTTGTAAACCCCAAAAAGATCACTTGCTATAGCTCTAGCAAGTTCACCTGCACCATTTGGATCATCTGCCCTGGTTCGGACAAGTTTCACCTACACCATTTGGATCATTTGCCCTGGTTCGGACAAATTTCTCCTACACTATTTGGATCATTTGCCCTGGTTCGGACAAATTTCTCCGGCACCATTTGGATCATTTGCCCTGGTTCGGACAAATTTCACCTACACCATTTGGATCATTTGCCTTGGTTCAAACAAATTTCTCCTACACCATTTGGATCATTTGCCCTGGTTCGGACAAATTTCTCCTACACCATTTGGATCATTTGCCCTGGTTCGGACAAATTTCTCCTGCACCATTTGGATCATTTGCCCTGGTTCGGACAAATTTCTCCTGCACCATTTGGATCATTTGCCCTGGTTCGGACAAATTTCACCTACACCATTTGGATCATTTGCCCTAGTTCGGACAAATTTCTCCTACACCATTTGGGTCATTTGCCCTTGTTCGGACAAATTTCTCCTACACCATTTGGGTCATTTGCTCTTGTTCGGACAAATTTCACCTGCACCATTTGGATCATTTGCCCTGGTTTGGACAAATTTCACCTGCACCATTAGGAGTCCCTTGCCCTGGTTCGGACAAGTTACCTGCACCAAAGGAATTGCCTGCCATGGTTCTGACAAGCGTACCTGCATAAGAGGAATCATTTGCTATAGTTCTAGCAAACTTACCTGCGTGAAAGAATTCACTTGTTTGGAGACTCACGACTCGAGGGTCGGAGAAAATAGCATGTTAAATGTTCACGGCTCGAGGGTCGGAAACTGGGCTGTTGTCACAGTCAGACGGGAACTGACTACCAAACGAGAATTGGATTTTCATGCACCAGTCAGACGGGAACTGACTACCAGACGGGAACTAGATTTTGAAATGATTTGGATTGCCAATAAAAATTGGGCTTTTTGTGATATGTATACGCTAATTGCTAATGCGATCCCAAGATTTTATCTCCTTAAACCCATTGAACGTGTTTACTCCATGCTTGCACCTATACCATGACTATGCTTTATGCTGGCTTGGTAATGTTAATGTATGTGGATCACGCTTATGCTTATGCCTATGCTGATTAATGTAATGAATGGAGCGAAGTAATGTCTTCTATAAGACTACCTGAAAAGGTTTTTTTTTATTTAAATGATAGCAATTTGTCTTAGAGAAGACCACCTGGAAAGGTTTTTTGGAAATGACGATGCTTGTCTTGGAAAAGACTACCTAGAAAGGTTTTCAGAAAAAGAATGTCTTGAAGAAGACTACCTGAAGAGGTTTTTTGGAAAAAGAATGTCTTAAAGAAGACTACCTGAAAAGAAAGAATGTCTTGAAGAAGACTATCTAAAAAGGTTCTTAGAAACGATATGCCCTAAAGAAGGCTACCTGAAGAGGTGTGGTGTAATGTATCAACCAATGTATGTAATGTATGATTTTGAATGATGCCCCAATGTTAGGCTATTGATAACCAAAGCGTATGTAGCTTGCTTGTTATGAGGTTGTTGGATTAAGATAGGGTGTGATGCTAGCGCGATTTCCTAATATCTTTTTTGAACTTTGAAGATCGTAGTTAGGAGAAAGATTGATTCGAGGTTGTAAAGCATGAAGACGCCTTTTCCTTTTGTTGTGTGCCTTATGGATTTGATATCCATTGCCCCAATATTTTCGTAGGAGAGGATGCTTATGAGGGAAATGCCCCGGGAAGTAACCTTGTCATATGTTCCGACGTTTAGATTGAAGGGCATGCCCTTGATTTCCAGGGTATGAAGGGTTATCCCTGGTGTTCTATCCATTTGAATTTGAATTCTTCCCATGTTTGACATGCCCCTGTTTGTTATTGTTTTGAGGTGTGCCTCAAGTCGATTGAACCTTAGGATGAATGCCCCTAGTTAATAGGATGTTTGATTGCATGCCCCTGTGACCCTTGAAATTTTGCCCCTGTTTAGGAGAACCCTCTAGATGTGATTCCCTTATTCCAGAGTCTTTAATGATCACCTTTGATTATCCGGTTTCGAGATCTCCTTGATGCTAAGTGTATATTCGTAGATGGCGTTGTACCATTTGAGAAGTAACTCCCATGCAATGTGTATGCAAGTTTTGAAATCGAAGTCCGTTATGAATTAGGACTGGATGGTTTAGAAATGAATGCTTGAAGAAGCGCAGTGATTAGAAATAGTTTTAACAAACATAGGAGTCAGTATAACAAAATCCTGCTTTATATGCTTTCATGGTTAACCTTGCCTCAATTAGGACTTTTAAATGTTGTAACTTGGCCTGGTTCATGTTTTAAGAAACAATGGATATAAGGCTCAAAATTTTATTTATCCCACCCCTTTCTCCTTGATGTACTCCAGATCCTAAAAATTCGCCTAATCCAATGAATGTGCTTTGTTTGCAGGGGAATCGTTTTTGTTTTGATGTTAAGCATAAGCCTTAGTAGAGATCCAAGCACCGATGAAAAATGTTGTGAAGATCCAAGCATTTGATGTGAAGCTTTGAGGATTTAGCAGTCACAAGTTTATCCCTTATTTTTGCATGAACCAATTCCTTTGAGTTTGATCCATCGGGATGCCCTAATTTTTGCCTAAGTCATTTTATTTTCTCTTTATGGAATTTTGACTCAGCGGGCACTTTCTTCTTTTTGAATACTCCTTTGGGTATGATCCTTGGATATTGAATGTCGTGACTGCCATGTTGGTTTGGATTTGCAAGCTTCAACTTTGATATGTCCTCGATCTTGGATGATGTATTGAGGAAGAAGATGTTGTGAATGTTATCTCCATTGATTCCTCAATCTCGAATGATCGCGAGGAAAAAGATATGCTTGAACCTTGCTTGGATTAACTGATTCTCTTGACAACCAAAATACATCATTGAATTAATTGAAATCTACCCTGCCCCTGGTTAAAATCAAGGTTTATTTGAAAAGTAGAAACAAGCTCCAACTCCTGGCTCGAGGGAGTGACGAGGGATTAACATCCTTATACCTCCACTGTTTAGGGATTTGAAACAATGCCTGTACATCGTCGGTTCGGTCTTACCTTGAAAGCATATATTTAGCTGGACTTAGTTATTTGTATCCGTCATTCTCCCTCAAGTTTGTTAATGATTGGGAGTGATAATTTGAAAGATAATTTGAAATGGAAAGTTGTAGTAATGCAAAAGCGGAGCGAAATAATTGATTTCAAAACATGCATGATTATTTTATTGAATCACTATTCGAAAGGTACAACGTTTTACATCAAATAGCATTTTGTGATCGTAGGAATTACAACTTGAAAGATACACCTATTAATCCTAAGGGCAATCTCCTTTGTGAATCCGTCGACTTTGTTTTACTCCTTAGTTCGTGGACTTGTAGAAGTGAAGGGTAATCTCGAGTTCTCCTTGGGCACGTCAAAACTTGTCGGGAGTAAATCGGTAGCAGTGGGTTTTCGTCGTTTTGGAACTTCATGAGTTTCCTTAGACTGAACCTCTTTTGCTTTTCCTAAGGATAGCATCACACCATTTTTAACCTTCAGCGTTTGTAAATTGATATAAAAAATTTATGACCCTTTTGCCCCTTGGTGGGGGGTTAACATATGTCGCCTTCCTTCCATCGTAGTTAAGCATCTTCGTTCAGGGTGTTGCCCCAGTTGGACTGATCTTTGCCCCAGGTTATCGTAGAGTGTCCTTGTAAATTAGCTATGTTCGTAGATGAACCCCCTTATGACTAAATACCCCTTGAGTGTATCTATGAGGGAACTTCGTTGTTGAACTAATCCTTGCTCGATAATAACCTTTATTGCATTTACAATCCTGTTACGACAAGGCGTGGGCATGTGTCTGGCATGGTGAAAGGCGTCCTCTTTTCCTTAAGATCACTCTTAATTGTTTATCCTCCTTCTTTCTCCTCTTTAGTTTTTCTCCACGAGTCTCGGGAAATCGGCTAGCACGATAAGTGTAGGTGCGGGCGAAGATATGAATGCAAATGTAAATGTCAATGAAAATGTATGGATGCATGAAAATGCAAATGCATGCGTATACACAAGACTCCTTGTATTATAACTCCTTGCATGCAATGCAGACGGGTGACATGTGATCCTGGGGATAACCTTAGAGGCGATATTGGATGAAAAGAAATCCCTACATGCTAGGGAATGAAGGATGTACAGATGGAAATCCAAATCCTACAAGTTAGAGGGTGCACAGGAATAAGCATTGGGTGACCGTTCAAGACAGTCACTGGATCTCATGGCCATCGAGAGTCCAATCGACATGCGTTAATGAAGACGTCCTTCGTGGGAAGGACACGTGTTGTAAAAATACAAAGGTGTAAAAGGAAAATCCCTACGGGCTAGGGAGTGCGTAGGAGCAAGCATAGAGTGACAGTTCAAGACAGTCACTAGATCTCATGGCCATCGAGAGGCCAATCGACGTATGCTAACGAAGGTGTCCTTCGTACGAAGGACGCGATTTTAAGAATAGGATCCCTATAGGCTAGGGAATACATAGGGATACCTGCAAAATTGAAACGCATGCATTCGTGGCATATAAATCGCAAATATATATCAAGCACAAAAGCTCAAAAGTCCTAGGTTCATAGGTTCGACGTAGCGGCTCTAGGGAGCCTACCTTTTTATGGGGGGTTCTAGAAGGTCTCATGGGGTCGTTCGTAGCCTCCGAGACTTTTTGTCTCTTTGGATTTTTGAACAACTCATTTTATCCATGAGGTTCGAATTTTTGGGGTAGGTTCTCGGAGAGATCAGCCAAGTATCCAGTCCTGCCCTCAACAAAGTCAAGCCTCGTTTTGGACATTTCCGAATACTCAACTCACTCCGAGTGGAGTTATCAATGAGACTCGTAGGCGATTCATGTCCCCTATTGATCTCAAAGTTAACTCCCACACTTAGGGTTTTAACATTACATTATATGTCAGCAGTGCATATAAAAATATGACAATTAGGCAATTAAATATAAATATATTAACATAAACAATTAAATATAAACATATTATAAACAATTAAATATTTTTTAGATAAAAAATAAATAAACAAATTTTTTTTAAAAAAAAATAAAAAAAAAATAATTACAAACCCTACAAAAGGCGAATTAGCCAAACCCTTAAAAGTTGTCAAACCTAAACCCTGCCAAAACCTAAAACCTATAGGAGCATAGTATTCACCATTTAAGTTATCCCCAGCAGAGTCGTCAGCTGTAGCAACCTGCCTAAAAATTATAACTTAGAGAGTCGCCACCTATTCTACCAAGGCGAATAGGAAACCTATGCAATTAAGAGATCAGGGTAAGATACTATATTCAGGTCGAGGGAAGGTGTTAGGCACCCTCAACCCTTTCCTATGGCTTTGAATCTAAGGTTAACAGTTTTATGGCTAAGAGTATTAAGGTAAGGTTTATGCTTTTGAGGGTTAAATAATTATGGGGAAATGAAACGGGAAAAAATGAGATTTAGAGGGAAGGGGACTCGCCTTGTTGCCAAGTGCCTACGTACCTCCTTATGGAGGATCAGAGTCTACGTAGTTCGGGCACAGGGTTGTACGCCTTAGAATTAGAATGTGTGTTTGAAGGCTTTTTGAATGGCCTATCGTAGTTTTGAATAAGGATGAAGATCCGTAGTTTGATTTGAAGTGTTTTGAATGTTTTTTTAGATTTGGGCGTACAACCCTGGTTTTAATTTGTTACCGTTAGTTGCAATAATCAATAGGTTTGATTACCATGGCTAACGGATTAAAGGGAGGATTGCTAACCACTATAAGCGATAGATTCAATTATCGCGAATAGCAAATGTGCGTATTTTAATTATCGTTACCCCTCATAATCGATGGATTCGATTACAAATAATAACGAATTTTGATAAAAGAAAGATGCTAATCATCGTAACCAATAGCTTTGGTTAAAACCATTTAGCAAAATAATGTGTATTTTAATTTATAGGATTTGATTAATTAAATTAATCGATTATTAATCATCGCGACCAGTAAATTTAGTCGAAACGAGTAACAAATTAAATCCTAAAATACTTCAGCCAAATGCCAATGGGATTGGGCGAACCCTAAGGACGAATCCTCTTTCTAAGGTTTTTAGTTGTTTTTATAATTAATATTGATTAAAATTAATTAACTCACATTAATCGAGAAAATAACCGGAAAGATAATCAGGATAATCCTAAATTATAATCCTAAACCTAATTTAATCATATTATTAATTTTAGTTAACAATTAAACTATATACCATAAAATATATTAACTTAATTGCATCACTAAACAAATAAGTAAATAAAAGCAATTAAGGACCTGGCTTCGATCCTGTATTGCAAGCCTGGGGGTGCCCACGGTGGAGGTGCGTCTTCTGGGCATCAGATCTGCCGCTTGGTGAATCCTACGGTTAGGGCTTGCTGGTATATCGGGTGCTTGCCTGAGTATGCTGTATGAGATCTGTAAACAGATTGTTACAAATAATAATAAAAACTAAGTGACTCTCGTGGGGTTCGAACCCCCAACACCACAGTTATTAGAGCTTCGCAACTACCACCTGTTCCATCTCCATCTGTTGATAATTCAACCATAAAGATAATAAATAACCAAAAAAATATAACAGCTTCTAAAACGAAATCCCATGCCCAGGAGCATCGTCTTCTCCGTGGGGCTTTTCTTAGAAACACACAGGCAACGGCGACGCAATCCCGGCCATGACTTTCACACATAGCTTCAAGCCTCCACTCCGATACCTGCAAACAACACTTTGGAAACGCGTACCGGCCCTTGCGTGCGAGCGGTGGTGGCAGCATCGCAAGATCCATCGGCGGAGGCGGAAGTGAACCGCGAAGGAGACGGCTGAGACGTGTAACACCCTTCTAATACCCCGCATAAATAATAAATAATAATCAGAGTAAACATGAAAAAGGGCATTACAACTTCCAAATAATTAAACAATAATACTCATGTCATGCCATAAAGGAGGACGTCAACCAAATTTATTCAGATTCATCATGTTAACACAGCGGAATTATCTTAACATCTGAATAACAAACAGCCAAGTCATAGACTTAAAGCATCAACATAAAAATCCATCCAAAGTTAAAAAGTTCAACAATTAATTCTAAACGACGCCCCCAGTGTTACACGACCAGAGCATGACACGGACCCAACTGACTCTAACACTACTTGACGAGCTAATCCTCACCAAGTACGAGCGCTACTCCTCAATCTGAAAAATAACAACAGTAAGGGTGAGTCTCATTCACATTTAACTAATGTTATAAGATATAGATAATAAAATATCATTTCACATGCCATTCACCCAATTACAGTTATGATCAGATTCAAACCATACAATCAGCAAGCAAACAATCAAATTAACACATATTATAACATTGGACAATCTTCCATTCATGTTATAATAGCAAAACAGCCTAATGCAATGCAACTACATGCATGTGGTACCAAAATCTGGGATAACCCAACTCACCGACCCACCATCGTCAAGGATACGGCAACACCCACTCACTAATTCCTCACAATGGGAATTAGCTACCACTGATCCACCATCGTCAAGGACCAGCCACAAAATGATTATGAATGCATGCATCAACCATAACATGCTCATCACCCACATACATCGATCAATGTCATAATCATCAATAAAACACATATTTCATACCAACAATACATGTATAATAAACACCAGTTATAACCACAACGTCATACAGGTAAGACATTCATTAGTGTACCTGTAAACATATCCCATCACAACAATTAAGATCGAGTGTTTTAAAAATAATTCAAGCCACAACTCAAAACACCATTTGAGCATATAAATTATTTTATTAGCTTCAGTGTACTCGAAACGGCACCAAAATCCGGCTTACGGTTTAAAAGTTACACATTTTTAAACTTTTCCAAAATGGCCTGTCGCAACAACTAACAGCACGCGGCGCCACACACATTCGCGGCGCGGAACGAATCGAAACTACGCCTTCGCGGCGCAAACAAGGTTTCGCGGCGCGGAACGAGAAGAAACTACGTCTTCGCGGCGCGACCATACTCTCGCGGCGCGTACTGAGCATAACAAAACTTCCTGGCCTTTTGCCAAGCAGTTCGCGGCGCCAACTCCTGGACGCGGCGCGAACTGGCGATTTCCTGCGCTCCGAATAGCAGAAAACAGCCTGCGATTTCGTCCCCTTTTCACCGAATTACTACCAAACAAATCTCATTCCAACCAGATTTCGCATACAGTGAAATAACACACATTATAACACATTTATAATACATTCAACCATCCAATTATCACCAATACATGATCAATATAATCATTATGCATCAATCCTCCCAAAACCTAACATTTCTACAACCTAAGCACAACCCAATTGATCCGAATAACACGATCAAATTCTATCATACTACCTATAATCCCATAATAGAAGATAAACGGAAGAGTCCCCCCTTACCTGAAGGTTGATTTTCGTTCTTCCTCGCGTCGCCTTCTCCACTCCTCTTCTCTTTTCACGTTCAGACTCTTTTCCCAAAATGCTGTAACCCCCTCTATTCCACAACTCCTCCTATTTTATTAAAATTGAAATAAACTTATTTTAATTAGTAATAGGGCCTACCAATGCACCCTCTCTTTACTAACTACAACTCAAGCCCAATTGCTTAATTCCTCATAATCTTCCATAATTCCAAATAATTCCCCATAATTTATTTAAATTAATTAAATTAAATTATGAAAATAAATAGAGTGTTACAACTCTCCCCCACTAAATAGTTTTCGTCCTCGAAAACATACCTTAGGCAAATAACTCTGGATAGGAATCCTTCATCTGACTTTCCAGTTCCCAAGTCACATTCCCACCTGCTGGTCCTCCCCAAGCTACTCTGACCAACGCTATCTCCTTGCCACGCAATTGTTTCACCTTTCGATCTTCAATCCTCATAGGCAAAGTCTCAACTGTCAGATTATCCTTTACCTGTACATCATCGACTTGGATCACATGAGATGGATCAGCAATGTACTTCCTCAACTGTGATACGTGGAATACATCATGCAAATTCGCAAGCGTCGGTGGCAACGCAATACGATACGCCACTGCTCCCACCCTCTCCGAAATTTGAAACGGACCAATGAATCGCGGAGTCAACTTCCTTGATTTCAGTGCTCTACCAACACCAGTTGTAGGAGTCACCCTCAAGAACACATGATCTCCTTCTTGAAATTCAAGTGTCCTCCTTCTTTTATCATGATAACTCTTCTGACGACTCTGGGACGTCTTCATCTTCTCCTGAATCATCTTGATCCTTTCTGTTGTCTCCTGAACAATTTCCGGTCCAATCACAGCACTTTCGCCAGATTCGTACCAACATAAAGGCGTTCTACACCTCCGACCATACAAAGCTTCAAACGGAGCCATACCAATGCTCGAGTGAAAACTATTATTGTAAGTAAATTCGATCAAGGGTAGATAACTATCCCAAGCACCGCCCTTTTCCAACACACAAGCACGTAACAAATCTTCTAGTGATTGAATAGTTCTTTCTGTCTGTCCATCTGTCTGTGGATGATAAGCAGAACTCAATCTCAGCTTAGTACCCAAAGCCTTCTGCAAACTTTCCCAGAATCTGGATGTAAACCTTGGATCTCTATCCGACACAATACTCGAAGGAATACCATGTAAACTAACTATCCTGTCCATATACAATTGAGCCAGCTTCTCCATTGGGTAATCCATTCTCATTGGTATAAAGTGAGCAGACTTTGTCAACCTGTCTACGATAACCCAAATAGCTTCACAATTCTTCACCGTCCTCGGCAAACCTGAAACAAAATCCATAGATATACTATCCCACTTCCATTCTGGAATAAATAACGGTTGCATAGCTCCATACGGTTTCTGATGCTCAATCTTCGACTTCTGGCAAGTCAGACAAGCATAGACAAATTCAGCTATTTCCTTTTTCATTCCAGGCCACCAAAACAGCTTCCTTAAGTCATGGTACATCTTGGTAGCACCAGGATGAATACTCAATCCGCTACGATGTCCCTCTTCAAGAATACTCTTCCTCAATTCGGCAACATCAGGAACACAAACACGATTACCAAACCTCATTATACCATTCTCGTCGATTCTGAATTCACCTCCTTTATCTTGATTAATCAGAGCCAACTTATCAACCAACTCTACATCAGTCTTCTGACCTTCTCGGATTTCCTCCAGAATACTACTAGTCAGCTTCAGCATACCCAATTTAACACTGGTAGGAGTGTCTTCACATACTAAACTCAAATCTCGGAATTGCTCAATTAAATCCAATTCTCTCACCATAAGCATAGATATATGCAAGGACTTCCTACTCAATGCATCGGCAACAACATTTGCTTTACCCGGATGGTAATTCAGTTCAAAATCATAATCCTTGAGAAATTCTAACCATCTTCTTTGTCTCATATTCAACTCTTTTTGGTCAAAGAGGTACTTCAAACTCTTGTGATCACTAAATACTTCAAATCTCGAACCATATAGGTAATGCCTCCACAACTTCAACACAAATACCACTGCTGCTAACTCTAAGTCATGAGTCGGATAGTTTCTCTCATGCACTTTGAGTTGTCTCGACGCATAAGCGACTACCTGTTGATTCTGCATCAGTACACCTCCTAATCCTGACAACGAAGCATCACAATACACAACAAAAGATTCCGCCGGATTCGGCAAAATCAAGATCGGCGCACTAGTCAACCTCTTCTTCAACTCTTGGAATCCTTCTTCACATTTCGAATCCCAAACAAACGCTTGACCCTTCCTAGTCAACTTAGTTAACGGTAATGCTAACTTTGAAAAACCTTCAATGAACTTTCTATAGTAACCCGCCAGACCAAGGAAACTACGGATTTCGGAAACTGACCTCGGAGCTTCCCACTGAGACACTGCTTCTACTTTCGTTGGGTCAACGGCAATACCATCCTTGGAAATTACATGCCCAAGAAAACTCACTTCGTCTAACCAGAACTCACACTTTGACAGTTTTGCATAAAGTCTCTTTTCCTTCAATAGTTCTAATACCACTCTCAGATGCTCTGCATGTTCTTCTTCACTCTTAGAATATATTAGAATGTCATCGATAAATACCACCACAAACTGATCCAAATAAGGATGGAAGATCCTATTCATATATTCCATGAAAACCCCCGGTGCATTAGTTACTCCAAATGGCATCACTGTATATTCGTAATGACCATACCTCGTTCTAAATGCTGTTTTCTGAATATCGTCCGTCTTCACCCGAATCTGATGATATCCCGACCTCAAGTCAATTTTACTGAACACACATGCCCCAACTAGTTGATCCATCAAGTCATCAATCCTCGGCAAGGGATACCGATTCTTGATAGTAACTTTATTCAGCTGTCTATAATCCACACACAGTCTCATAGAGCCTTCTTTCTTCTTTACCAACAACACCGGCGCACCCCATGGCGACACACTAGGACGAATGAATTCTTTTTCCAGTAACTCTTCCAGTTGACTCTTCAATTCTGCTAATTCAGATGCCGACATACGATACGGCGCCATCGACACAGGACTAGTCCCAGGGACTAACTCAATAGCAAATTCTACCTCCCTCTCTGGCGGTAACTCTCTTACATCTTCTGGAAAGACTTCTGGAAATTCACATACTACTGGTAAATCACTACTCACCGCTTTCTTCTTCACTTCCATGGATGCAACCAACATAAACACGGCGGCCCCGTCCTTCACAGCTTCATCCACTTGTCTAGCAGTCATTGCTAAATCCTCGACTCTGACATCTTCAGGAAAAATAACTGTCTTCGTGAAACAGTTGATATGAACCCGATTAAATTGCAACCAATTCATACCCAGGATGGCATCAAGTTGTTCCAACGGAAGGCACACTAAGTCCATTCCGAATTCTCTACCAAAAATATCAATTGGACAGTTCAAACAAGCGAACGAAGTAGTCACTGAACCCGACGCAGGAGTGTCAATGACCATACTTCCATTAATCTCAGATATTTCCAAATTCAGTCGTTTAGCACAATCCAATGAAATAAACGAGTGAGTTGCCCCAGTATCTATTATTGCAATTAAAGGAGTGCCATGGATAAAACACGTACCTTTAATCAACCGATCATCTGGAGTAGTCTCTGAACCAGATAAGGCGAACACCTTGCCACCAGCTTGATTCTTTCTCGGCTTAGGACACTTAGGACTGATATGACCTTCTTCCCCGCAGTTGAAACAAGTTACAGTGTTCCCTTTGCACTCAATAGCAATGTGACCTGCCTTCCCACATCTATAGCACTTCTTTTCCTCACTCTTGCATTCGTGAATGCGATGTCCAGGTTCTCCACACTTGAAGCACTTGATAGGGGCACTAGAGTCTCCCCCACTAGGCTTCTTCCAACCTCCAGCCTTCTGGTTACCCTTACCATACGGCTTACCACGATCCATATGCTTTTTCCCTTTCCTGTCGACTAACTCGCGAGAGTGCGACGACTTCAGCTTAATATTGTCCTCTTCAAAGATTCGGCTGCAGTCAACCAAATCGACAAACCTGCGAATCCTCTGGTATCTGATACCCTGTTTAATCTCATCACGGAGACCATTCTCAAACTTAACACACTTCGAGAATTCACTAGCCTCATCATTATTGTAGTGGACATAATACTTTGCTAGCTCCACAAACTTAGACGCATACTCTGGCACAGTCATGTTTCCTTGTGTCAGCTCCAAAAATTCAATCTCTTTCCTGCCCCTAACATCCTCAGGAAAGTACCTCCGCAAGAATTCTCTCTTGAACACAGCCCAAGTGATTGCAACTCCTGCAGCTTGCAGTTCGTCCCTACTAGCCATCCACCAATCATCAGCTTCTTCAGACAGCATGTGAGTCCCATATCTCACCTTCAGATTTTCGTCACAATCAATCACCCGGAAGATCCTTTCAATCTCTTTCAGCCACTTCTGGGCGCCTTCGGGATCGTGAGTGCCTTTGAACAACGGAGGGTTGTTCCTCTGAAAACTATTCAGCTGCCTGTCAGCACCAATTCCAGCTCCATTGGCATTCCCTCCCAGCACACCAGCAATCATGCCCAGAGCCTCAGCGATAGCATCATCATTTCTTCCTCCTCTTCCAGCCATTGTTCTGCTAAATATCAAACAATATCTATTAGAACAAGAAGTATCGACAGTGTCAACCTTACACTAATCGCATACGAGGGATTAACCGACACTAAGACCCTGACTCAAACGACCGACAATGCTCTGATACCACTATTGTAACACCCTTCTAATACCCCGCATAAATAATAAATAATAATCAGAGTAAACATGAAAAAGGGCATTACAACTTCCAAATAATTAAACAATAATACTCATGTCATGCCATAAAGGAGGACGTCAACCAAATTTATTCAGATTCATCATGTTAACACAGCGGAATTATCTTAACATCTGAATAACAAACAGCCAAGTCATAGACTTAAAGCATCAACATAAAAATCCATCCAAAGTTAAAAAGTTCAACAATTAATTCTAAACGACGCCCCCAGTGTTACACGACCAGAGCATGACACGGACCCAACTGACTCTAACACTACTTGACGAGCTAATCCTCACCAAGTACGAGCGCTACTCCTCAATCTGAAAAATAACAACAGTAAGGGTGAGTCTCATTCACATTTAACTAATGTTATAAGATATAGATAATAAAATATCATTTCACATGCCATTCACCCAATTACAGTTATGATCAGATTCAAACCATACAATCAGCAAGCAAACAATCAAATTAACACATATTATAACATTGGACAATCTTCCATTCATGTTATAATAGCAAAACAGCCTAATGCAATGCAACTACATGCATGTGGTACCAAAATCTGGGATAACCCAACTCACCGACCCACCATCGTCAAGGATACGGCAACACCCACTCACTAATTCCTCACAATGGGAATTAGCTACCACTGATCCACCATCGTCAAGGACCAGCCACAAAATGATTATGAATGCATGCATCAACCATAACATGCTCATCACCCACATACATCGATCAATGTCATAATCATCAATAAAACACATATTTCATACCAACAATACATGTATAATAAACACCAGTTATAACCACAACGTCATACAGGTAAGACATTCATTAGTGTACCTGTAAACATATCCCATCACAACAATTAAGATCGAGTGTTTTAAAAATAATTCAAGCCACAACTCAAAACACCATTTGAGCATATAAATTATTTTATTAGCTTCAGTGTACTCGAAACGGCACCAAAATCCGGCTTACGGTTTAAAAGTTACACATTTTTAAACTTTTCCAAAATGGCCTGTCGCAACAACTAACAGCACGCGGCGCCACACACATTCGCGGCGCGGAACGAATCGAAACTACGCCTTCGCGGCGCAAACAAGGTTTCGCGGCGCGGAACGAGAAGAAACTACGCCTTCGCGGCGCGACCATACTCTCGCGGCGCGTACTGAGCATAACAAAACTTCCTGGCCTTTTGCCAAGCAGTTCGCGGCGCCAACTCCTGGACGCGGCGCGAACTGGCGATTTCCTGCGCTCCGAATAGCAGAAAACAGCCTGCGATTTCGTCCCCTTTTCACCGAATTACTACCAAACAAATCTCATTCCAACCAGATTTCGCATACAGTGAAATAACACACATTATAACACATTTATAATACATTCAACCATCCAATTATCACCAATACATGATCAATATAATCATTATGCATCAATCCTCCCAAAACCTAACATTTCTACAACCTAAGCACAACCCAATTGATCCGAATAACACGATCAAATTCTATCATACTACCTATAATCCCATAATAGAAGATAAACGGAAGAGTCCCCCCTTACCTGAAGGTTGATTTTCGTTCTTCCTCGCGTCGCCTTCTCCACTCCTCTTTTCTTTTCACGTTCAGACTCTTTTCCCAAAATGCTGTAACCCCCTCTATTCCACAACTCCTCCTATTTTATTAAAATTGAAATAAACTTATTTTAATTAGTAATAGGGCCTACCAATGCACCCTCTCTTTACTAACTACAACTCAAGCCCAATTGCTTAATTCCTCATAATCTTCCATAATTCCAAATAATTCCCCATAATTTATTTAAATTAATTAAATTAAATTATGAAAATAAATAGAGTGTTACAAGACGCGTACCGGCCCTTGAATTTGTTGCTGTTTTTGTGATGATGATGATGATGATGATGATGGTGAATTGGTGGAGAATTGATGAGAAGTTGTTTGGATAATTCTTGCTCTACTCCGTGCTGGCTCTATGTTGTGTAGCAATTGTAAAGGCAAGATTTTGGTTTGACTCTGAAAAGAATTTTGTCTCTAAAATAAGGTTTTGTCTATCTACGTGAGACTTGGAAGGGTTAGTGGTAAATGGAGTTGGCCTCCCCTAATTGTTAAAATCAATCCTTTTTATATTAGTCAAATTAGGTTTTTCTACACCTAATGGGCCTATTGCCCAATTAATTTAATTATATAAAAAAAACTATAAAAATCCTAATTATAATAATATTTAAATTAATATTAATCCTAATAACAACACTAATAATCCCTCATGACAATTCTAATATTAACAATAGTTAATTAGTAAAATTAATAATATTAATACTAATACTTAGTAATAATAAAATTAATAAAAACAAATGTTAGTAAAAGAACTATAACCCCAAAAAAAAGGATAAAACCCTTGTAATAATTGGGCCCCGAGGTTTGGATCCCAAAGCACCTGTTAATTGCACCCCATTTTGTCTCAGGATATTTTATAAGAGAGCGGGTTTGACAATAGGAATGTCAAACCCCATGACTCTTAATTTTGATCCTTGATGAATTAAAAGACGTAGATTTAATTGGGCAAATTTTGGGGTATAACATCACTGATCAGCACTTTGATCTCAAGATTCCCCCCATCTGCTTCTAAGAAGATTACTCCACACCGCATTTTACTCCTTCAAAACCTTCCTTTCCACTTATTAATTAGCGCCAAATTCAAAACTTCTACATCTTTTATACCGAGACCACCTTGATTACGAGGCTTGCACACATATTTCCAACTCACCCAATGTATCGTCCTTTTGTTCTCACAACCACGCCATGAAAAATTACTATGGATACGACTAACCTCAAGTAACACTTTTGATGGATGGCATTCAACACCGAATTTATTAACACAATAGAACATGATATAGATAGGTGTCTCCTTTTTAAAACATCCAACCTGCTCTTCATATTCTTGATTAAATCATTCCACATAGACAATCCTCTAGGACTGCCTCTAACATTGATTCTTAGAAATTTGAAAGACATATTGTCGATGTTGCACAAAAGGAAAGTTGAAGTAGCATTAATAAACCAATCACCCACATGAATGCCAGAAAGGTTGCTTTTGTAAAAGGTAACTTTCAAACCGGATATCATTGTCAAACCCTTTAATATAGATTTTATACTCCATAAGTTCTCGCTACTACCATCAGTCATAATGATTGTATCGTTCGGAAATTGCAAAATGTTCACTTATTCCTCTTCATTGATATTAAAGTTTCTAAAGTCTCCAATCTCCACAGCCTTGTTCATAATCCCGGTTAAACCCTCCATAACCAAAACAAACAAAAAGGGTGAAAGCGGATCACCTTAGCGTAATCCTGTCTCCACCTTGAAGTCTTTCGTAGTGCTACCGTTGACAATGACAGACATGGAACTAGTGAAAACATATCTTTCCATCCATTTAACCCACCTTTCTCCAAACTCTATTTTAGGGAACAAGAATCTCAAAAAGTTCTAACTTACACTATCGTGAGCTTTTCGTAATCCAATTTCAAGAACAGACAACTCCTCTTTTCTCTTTTTTCCAAGTCCATAACATCGTTACCATTAAGACTCCATTCAAAATATTTCTCCTGCGATATGAAAGCAAATTGATTAACCGATATGATCCTCCCTTTAAGACTTCTTAATTTGGCCACCACCAACTTGGCTAAAATCTTGTACAAGCTCCCTACTAGACAAATATGTTAGACACTAGGCTTAGGATCTAGATGGGATGAATAGATCCCTTTAGAATTTTATTCTCTGTTAAAGATGTTTTCAAATATGGCTTGCGGAAGCGCTTCGGGATCGACTTGCGTCTATTCCGAACCGATATTTATAGAATTAGATATGTGGCTAAACCTTTAACAAATGTGAGAGTTGTTAAAAATGTGAAGTGGCTTGAATCAATTGATTTTATAAAAATATTCGTTTGAACAATTAAACACTCAACATTTGTCGAACACTTGTTGTGCAAATGTTGTTATGAACAAAATATTTCACAAATAGTTGGCGTGCAATAGTTAACAAGCCAATGTGATCTAAGTGTGGTTGATTATGAAATCCAATTGCAATTGACAATTACATTTCTCTATACAAAAAAAAGTTTTGTATCACAATTTAACACCTGGACTAATTATTGAGTTAACAATTGTGAACCAATATCAATAGCAAGTAATAGAGAAATAGGGAGAGAGAGGAACACAAAAATTTGTTTAGGCAGTTCATCGTTCGTCATCGCTATGGCTACGTCTTCCCTCCACTTCCAAACGAGAATTGAGATCATTAATTTTGATGTCAATTCTTTATCTTATATTCCCTTGACCTTAAGTGAGATCAAGTCGCCCAACAATCTCGAATTAATCCTCCGGTTACCGCTACTCCCTTAACCAAATCCATATTCTTCAAGGCTTTCACTCGGCTGAATTGCAATCGCAAATTGTTGTCACCCAAAAACTTTGATTGATCCTTCGTCTACCGTTACTCCCTTGATCGAACCCATTGTTCTTCAAGGCTTTCACTTGGCTGAATTAAATCTAAATATTCTTGTCAAAAACCCCCAAATAAATCCGATCTTGGAGGAAAAAACCCAATGGTTTTATTCAATGAATCCCCCAAAATTCTTCACCCAATCGGAATCTACAAATTCCTAACATTGGACTTTATCACTCTCAATCTATGGTCACTCAAGCAAAAAAGATTATGTGTATTTGATGAATGAACAAGGGAAAGAATGAAAACGAGAAGCAATTTTGTCTCTTTCAGGTTTCAAATTTATTTGGTAAAAGATGCATGAATGTATTAATATGTGTGTGAGAAAGGTGGCAAAAACTAGAAAATTCGTGCACAAGAATACCCAGAATTGAGCGAGAGGTCGGCCTCTGGACTTCTAAGCGTCGACCTACACAAGGAAGTGAGGTATGGTGTTGGCTCAACACAGCATGTGTCAACCTCTACCTCCCATGCGTCGGCATGTGACTTTTGTGCGTCGATCTTTGGGTCGGTGCATAGGTTAGTGCATGTGTGGCAAAATCATGTGACTTATGTGCATCGATCTCTGGGTCGGTGCATAGGTCAGTGCATGCGTGGAAGCATGTTTCAAGTATTTTTCCACCAAGTGGAGGTTGACCTCCAAGATCTACGCATCGACCTATGAAATGCATACTCACCCAAAACAATGTTTTTAACTTGTGAATTTGATCCACATGCATATGAACAAGTTTAGAATAATTATGGAAACATTTTCATGCAATAGTGCACCTTAGACTAAGAGGATATCGTCCAATACATTCTACTTATAAAGACCTAGTTTTGACATCACTCAAAATAAACTACATGAGGTATGCACTCACAAAATGGGCATGTACTCAAATAAATATTGCGGATTATTAATCTTCATAATGAGAATTAAAAAATATGAAGTACACGCTTCAGTGAGCTTAGATTTATTTTGGAAATCCAACACTAATCTTAAAACGTCATCATTGATTAACTCCTAAATTTTCTGGAAAAAACTTCAAAGAAAATCCATTTGGACCGGTACTTTTGTTACCATCACAAAACCATGCCACATCCTTAACTTCCCCTTCAGAAAACGGTCTCTTGAGCCAAATTTTATCTTGTTCATTTAAGATCTTGAATACAATGCCTTCTGGGACAAGTATGTTCACCATTCTTTCCTTGAAAAACTCTTCAAAGTGAAACTTTACGGCCTCATTTATCTCTTCCACCCCCTCCACTCTCCCGTCTAACCCTTCCACTAATGTTATGGCATTCCTTCTATACCTCTCCTTCAACGAATTATGGAAAAAACATGAATTCTTGTCACCTTCATCCAACCAAAGTTACCTAGATTTCAATTTCAGCATGTTCTTTTCATGTTTAAAGTGTTCCAAAGGTCACATGTCACACTACATCTATCTTTCACAAGATTATTAATATCTCCTCCATGATTATCAATCAACAAGCAATCCAAATCATTCAAGTTTTTTACATGCTTACTACGTTCAATTCAATCCAACCAAAAATGTCACGATTCCACTCTCTAATGCAATATTTCAGACATTTAAGTTTCCCATACATGATAAATCGCATCTCACCTCCACCTTAATCTTAGCCCACTCATCTTTAATAAAGGAACTGAAATCCTCATGCTTAAACCAAGTGTTTTTAATCTAAACGGCTTCGACCCCCAATCAATTTTCTCCGAATTAAGCCAAATGGCACAATAGTCTGAGATATATCTACTGTTACTCTTTGATTAATAATGTTCCATTTAGGAATCTGTTTACTTGATAATAAGAATCTACCAAGTCTACTCATAGTTGTCTCGTTCAAAACCAAGTGAATCTTCCCCCAACACACAGCATATCCACAAGATCCATATGATCAATAAAGAATCTAAAGTCTTCCATATATCTACCGCAAGTTTTCTCCAATTCCTAATCTTTCATCCCTAAAACACACTTCCTTAAAGTCACCTCCAAGGCACCATTCATCATTAATACTACACTGCTTCCTAACAATCAGCTTTCCCCACAAAGACCCCCTTGAAGCCGCATTACAAGATGCATACATATTGAAAAAGTTATAATCCACACCTCTCAAATTAACATTGATCCCTACATATCTAGGACTAATAAAACTGAAATTAAGAGAGAGAGAGAGAGAGAGAGAGAGAGAGAGAGAGAGAGAGAGAGAGAGAGAGAGAGAGAAAGAGAGAGGAGATAGATAGAATTCCTCCTTCATAGAATAACCATTCCTTCTAATGCTCCCCTAGAATCACAAGTTGTCCACTCCACTTCCTTGTTACCCAAAAAAGACCAAGCCAATTTATCATTAAAACAAAAAAATTAACTTTCTTGAAGAAAGCACAAGTCAACATTACCGGATTGGAGAATGAAGCTTATCCTCTTCCTCTTTAATAAAACTAAAATTGAGAGAGAGAGAGAGAGAGGGGGGAGAGAGATATAATTCCTCCTCCATAGAATAACCATTCCTTCTAATGCTCCCCTATAATCACTAGTTGTCCACACCACTTCCTTGTTATCCAAAAAATACCAAGCCAGTTTATCATTAAAACAAAAAAAATTAACTTTCTTGAAGAAAGCACAAGTCAATATTACCAGATTGGAGAATGAAGCTTATCCTCTTCCTCTTCATGTTGTTGCCACCCCCTATGATATTGAAGAATAGAAGATTCATGCAAACCTGATTAAATCCGCCCTCTTAGAAACCACCCCTTCCTTATCTCTTACCTCCATCTCATCCACAACTTTGATACAAACTCCTTTTTTCTCATGGCTTATAACACCCTATTTAGAGATAGAGTCTCAAACCATCTTGTCCACCTCTGAGTTATTATTCTTTGAAATTTATTAGTTGCATTGAATTTTTTTGAATCTGTCATGGAATTAAAATTAGTGAGCGAACCAGTTGATATGCTATCCTCCCCTCTGCTTAGAGCTTAGCTGAACCACGTAGTATAAAGGTTTGAAGTCCATCTTATCCCCCAAATCACTAACCTTTCTAACTTTACTCCTTTTGGGCTTAATACTTTTGAGAATTTTGCATGCATCATCAAAGGTAATTGGACCTCTGCTATTAGTTACCATCGCGTTATGCCCAATGTTGTCCAAACGGTCACTAACAATAAACCTGAGTTGTCTTTGTGAACTTCTTGAAATTATCCGTGTCCCTAAAAGAATAGATTACAACTTTTTTGTAGGAGGCACCTTCTATAGCTTAATGTGTGAGACATTCTGAGAGGCCGTGAATTAAACAACGATAGGTGTAGTCTGCAGCGCTTCCTTGACTCTATCACAAGTCCCTTCCACGTCACTAACTCCCTCCTTTTCAAATTATGTCGCCTCTTCGGTTCCAGTGAAGCTATCCTCATCCTCATCCTCACCGGAGCTGTATTCCATCATACCCTCACTAGATTCTATATCAGTGTCAGAAGCCTCCCTTCTACTCGTAAGTTCAGGCGGTTTTTGTACCTCTTCCCCCATAATTATTCTTAATGTAGAACCATTGATCTGAACATTTAGAGCCTCATTAATAACCGAAACACACTTGGTTCTTATCTTGATCCTTGTCGCGTCAATACTAAAATTCGTCAAGGTGTTGACATCAAAGTTAACATAAGAACCCAATGTTACTGATATGAACTCAAAGAAACTAGAGCTTCAAGCACGACAAGGAATTCTGGAACACCTTATCCATATTACCCTCTCAGGGTCAACATCATTAGGTTGCCACAATCTTGCTTTCTCGAACCATTGCCACCATCAAACCTTATGCTCCTCAATCAAGTCTATGATCTCTCCATCAACAAGATACTCGAGAAGGTAATAGTTTGCACCCAAAGGCGTTACTCTGCTTGAGAACAGACCCTCATCATGAAAAATCATCTTCATATTGTATGCCTTCCTCAGATTCTTCACTATCCCAACATAAGCTTTCTCATATCTATGCACATCTTCTTCCTCTGCATAGAAGTTCAACCGATAAGGCGTATTTCCGTCGCCCTTCACTTCCTGAGAACGAGGTCCCAAGTTCTTTGTAACTTCTGCAAATGAATTTTTAGGCTTCACAAGAGAAAATAAGAAATGGAAACATAAAAGAAATAGATAAAAACATAGAGATATTAAAAAACCAAAATAAGAATTAGAGATGAATTTTTCTATAAAAAAAGAAAGAATGTTTATTTGTATATCTTTATGTTTCTATCTATTTCTTTGTATATCCACAATATTTATATAGATTTTATAATACCATTTGAAGAAAAAATGTTTATTTGTATATCCACATAATCATATACCCACGGAATCATATACAAATAAACATTTTTTCTTCAAATGGTATTAATCACAATAGGTACAACGGACGAAACTTTACCTCTTTATACAAGACAGAGGTAAAATGTTCCAAAAATTGAAATTACAAGCCGTAGAAGAATTATTAACTGGCATAAACCATTTCCAAAAAGCTAGCACGATAGCGCTAAAGCACTCGTCAACGTTAAATACATTACCTTTGAACAAGATAGCGTTTATCATCACCCACAGGTTCCACAAAACTGCAACCCATATTACTCCTACAGTTAATCTTTTGTCTACCGCCTAAATTTTGTCAAAGTGATCCAAAAACTTCCTCAATTCGGAATTCGACAATTTAACCGAATCCCCTAACCACTCTCCAACTTTGGTCCAAATCCTTCTTGTAAAAGGGCAACTATTAAAAAGGTGATTGGAGTTCTCCATACCTTGAAAACAAAAAACACAGTTGCAATCCCTATCCTCAACCTGCAGCCCCTCACCATTCTCTACTCTCCTAAATTCAGCGGCACACCCTTTAACAGAGAACCCCTTATCCTCGTCCGCTGCCCAAAAAGAAACGTCTATGCCCAAATTCTCCATGGATAGCTGCGGAAATCATCTAGCAGCATAATGAGCATCTTTCTCTATCATCATCATCCTCTTCACGCAGCCAATGACCGGAAACCCACACCCAATCCACCCCGTCCCAAAAAGATGCATTCGCAATAGACATAAACAAAGCAGCAACTTTGGCATACAATTCCGGATAAGCTTCTGATATGTCTTGATTCCTCACCCACCTGCTGAACCAGAACGACGAGTTATCACCTGTTTTAACCCTGCAATGAAACAAATCTGAAATTGATTGGCCCTTGGAGCCTTCACAGTCATTGATCAAAATTAAATCGCGCCACCATATGGAATCTCTTTTCATTAAAACACCCTTATCATTGACAAACATATTCACCTTCGGATTGATGTATCTATGTTTAAGCAGCTTTGACCATATAGCATTTTCCTCTTTTAAGATTCTCCACTTCCATTTCATAAGGAGTGAAACATTCATGTTGTCAATATCTTGAATGCCCAACCCACATTCTTCTTTCGGTTTGCAAACTTTGCGCCAACTTACCCAATTAATCCCTCTACCTCCTTCCACCCCCTCCATAAAAATCTTATTTGAATATTTTTGATCTCGTCTAATAGCTTCCCTGGGGCACGATAAAACGAGAGCGAATATAAAGGGATTGCATTCAAAATAGAGTTTATCAAAACCACCCTCCCTCCTATAGAAATAAATCTCCCACTCCACTTGTCTAGTCTTCTCCTAATATTTCTAATCACATCTTTCCACATTCCCACCTCTTTTGGGTTGTCTCCCACCATAACGCCTAAGAACTTGAACGAAGAATCACATATTCCACAAGTCATAAAAGTAGACGACATCTGAAGGATATTATCGCTTAAGTTAATCCCATATATATTGCTTTTATAGAAATTAACTTTAAGCCCAACCATCTATTCAACCCCCCTTAGAATCGCCTTCAAGCTCCAAAGATTTTGAACACCACCGTCACCCAGTATGATAGTGTCGTCTACAAAGTGAAGAATGTCTACAGCATTATCACTGAACTGAAACCCTTTGTACTACTCAAGATTCGATGCTTTCTCCATAAGGCTTGTTAGTCCTTCCATGACGATAACAAACAAAAAAGGAGATAGGGGATCTCCTTGTTGTAAGACACACTTAACTTTGTAAGTCTTTGGTGCAGTTCCCGTTCTCAATAATGGCCATAGAACTCGTAAACACACTAGCCTCCATCCATCTTAACCATTTGTTACCGAAACCCATCTTCTTCATGACATATCTTAGAAAATTCCAACATACACAATCATAGTCTTTCTCAAAGTCAACCTTCAGAACTAAGCACTTCGACCCCTCTCTCTTAGCCATATCCATCACTTCATTAACCATCAAAATGCCATCCAAAATGTTTATGTTTTTTATGAAAGCACTTTTTT
The DNA here is from genome assembly GCF_029867415.1 of Vicia villosa. Taxonomy (NCBI): domain Eukaryota; kingdom Viridiplantae; phylum Streptophyta; class Magnoliopsida; order Fabales; family Fabaceae; genus Vicia; species Vicia villosa. The sequence goes on from NC_081180.1 coordinate 121,369,082, forward strand.
TGACAAATATCAAGATCTCAATAACCTCCTTAAGCCTTCCAGCAAGGAGCTTTGACAGAATTTTGTGAAGACTCCCTACAAGACATATGGGCCGATACTCCGATAGGGATTGAGGAGTCAACACTTTCGGAATTAACGTTATAAAAAAGGAAGTGCAAGCCTTTTTTTAATACAACCTTCTCATGGAAATTGACTACGAATTTATGAATATCATCCAGGTCCTGGCATTTTGTAACCATCATAGTTCCAAATTGCTTGTTTAATCTCATCAGCAGTGAAAGGACACTCCTTCCTAGCATCCACTTCTACCTCCAGCCTTTTAAAATCAATGCCAATAGGAAATGGTCTGACTTTACAAGGTTCTTTATAAAAAATTTCAAAATGATCATGAATGTGGAATTTGACCTCTTAAACTCCCTCCATCGGACCATTAGGCGTTGCAACCACACTAATGGAGTTCCTTCTTACCCTCTCCTTTATTGAACTGTGAAAGAATTTAGTATTAAGGTCTACTTCCTTAAGTCATTTCTGACCAGACTTCTGCCTAAGCAATCCTTCTTTCAACTCCAACTTGTTCCAAATTACGTCAGCAGCTACTCTTCTGGCCTCGACATCACCAGAAGCATCACCTCCAGCATTTAAAATTAAGAACTGATCCAATTCGTGTTGTTCATCTATTTTTTCTTTGATCCTCAAGTCTAACCAACCAAAAACTTCTTTATTCCACTCCTTTAATGTCAGTTTGAGACTTTTTAATTTCTCATATAACGCGTAATCTCCTTTTCCTTTGATAGTCATCAAGCTCCACTCCTTCCTCACAAAAGAATCAAAGTCCTTATGTTTATACCACCCGTTGTTAAACCTAAAAGGTTTGGATCCCCAATCACTACCTCCTGATTTCAACCACACATGAGAGTGGTCCGATAAAACTCTTTTGTCCACAACCTGATTATCTAACTTCCAAAGAGAAATCAAATTATCAGATAACAAGAACCGATCCAATCTACTCATAGCATGACCGTTCCCGCTTAACCTAGTAAATCTCCCTCCCACACAAGGGAGATCAATAACATCCATCTTGTGGTGTCGTTTTCTTTTACCTCCCCGTTTCACTTGGGAGGACGGCACGCTAGACCCTTCACGCGAAATTTGGAAGGAGAATGCGCCCGTGGCGGGATGAATTTTATTTCAGTTCTTCCTACGATATCACACGAACTTTCTTATTGTCCTACGAGTAGGAAAGGGGAAAAAAGATCTCAACTAAACCCTAGGAGTTTGCTAAGTGTGGGGATTTCACCTAGACTAGAAATTCTGGAGTCCGGGGGGTCGGTTATACATAGGGAAGCGTTTAAACACCCTACATATCTGTAGTACTCTACAGGAACCTTCTCTGTGTCATTGTGATTGTGTTTGCTGCTAATGATTGGGAAAGTTTCTCCTTTGTGTTAGGAGAAGGAATTGATTTGATTTGAAAAGACAGACAGACAGACAGACAGACTGACTATTTTTGGTATTTTATTAGCTCGCTGAGATTCCTTGTGAACCTCATGCCTACATATCCCTAGTGGAAGTCAGAGCTTAATGTAGTTCGGGGAACTAACTAGGGAAAATAATTGTTTTTTTGGTGCCTTGCTTGAAGCTCAAGGTTGAAGCTTGGAAATAAATCTCTGTTTACAGTAAAGAGACATGAAATCATCTCTACAGAGAGGTATTTGTACTATTCTACCACAAACATTTTGAAAGAGTGACAGAATAACTGAATTCATTTCATTCAAGAGGGGGACCTTACTTGTGTGTGTGCAAGTATGCCAGTCAGATGCCTCTTAAATGAAAGAAAGATGCTCGTCCAAATTAGGGAAAGTGTACAAGTCTGGGGATGTGCCAGAGCATGTCTTTCAGAGTCCTAAATGGGAGACTTTGATTGAAATTGAAATTGAAATGTTTGTTTGTTTGAATGTGGTAGAGTAGTAAAAATATCTCTCTATAGAGATAAGCTATGTCTATCTACTGTATAAAAGATTTGAATTTAGCTGGCTTGTATGAGGCCCAAGCTTGAGGCTTTTTGATTGATTAATTAATATTATTGACTCTGGGAGATGACTCCATTGAGGATTAATTACAGGGTATTTTAGTGTTCTGTACAAAGCCCAGAATTGAGGCTGACTCTATTTGGAGAGTGTTTATTTGATGGATTTTATTTGGTGTTCTGTATAAAGCCCAGAATTGAGGCTGACTCTACTGAGGGAGACTCTATTTATGTGCCTTGTACAAAGCCCAAGGTTGTGGCTGACTCTAGCTATGAAAAACATTATTTTCTGCCTTGTACAAAGCCCAAGGTTGTGGCGGACTCTTAAATAAATGAATTGAGTATGGATGACTATATGGGGAAAGATCCTAAGTGTTAGGAATCTTTGACACATGAAAGTATGGTTTATCTGCCTTGTACAAAGCCCAAGGTTGTGGCTACTGAATGATGAAGAACTCACTGGGGAGACTCTATTATCTGCCTTGTACAATGCCCAAGGTTGAGGCTGACTCTTGACAGGGGAGTTTTATTGTTTGGTGCCTTGTATGAAGCCCAAGGTTGAGGCTAGCTGTTTTTGTTGGTTTTAACTCTACTGGAGATTAAAAAGACTGTTTTTCTTTGGAAGCTAACCCTTTCCAGGGATTTTGACTCAGCTGGTGAATTTGTCTATTAAAAGACTGACTTTTATCATGTTTTTGGAGGCTGACCCTTTCCAGGGGTTTTGACTCAGCTGGGGAAATTATCTCCTAAGAGAAATGAATCTTTATTTTTTTGACTTTTTATTAATTGACTTTGGAGGCTAACCCTTTCCAGGGGTTTGACATTTTATTAAAATGAAGGAATGTGTGGAAGCTAACCCTTTCCAGGGATTTTATTTTAGACAGATGTTGGAGGCTAACCCTTTCCAGGGGATTTTGTTAAATGAATGGCAGAAAGATTATCTAGTGGAGACTTCTTGTTTAAAGCCCAAGATGAAGGCTGACTCAATGCTGAGGATGATCAAACATGGATCCTAGACTCTGCTAAGGAAGATTGATGAAGATAAGGGTGACAGAGACTATCCATGTCTCTCATTCCAAAAGGTGTACTCAATGCAAAATTGAGACAAACCTAACTTGTTTAAAGTCTGGTTTAAATTGGAAGAAACTCACCAGGGTAGGCTAAAAGGTGACTAAAGACCTGTTCCTATGTTTATAAGAAACCTGATGGGTCCTTGTATACAAGCTCAAGAGGAAGCTGGAAATGCTTTTAAGAAGCCTGTGGGTCCTTGTACAAAGCCCAAGAGGAGGCTAATCGAGGGTCATCGAGGGTCCTTGTTATAGCACAAGAGAAAGCTATGTGGTTTTGAACTTATTTTGGCTCTAAGCAAATGGGTAAGAGGTTTCACCGGGAATAATTCCTCTTTGGGTGGATGTGTCCTATTATTTGGATTCTAAGGTTTTTACCAAGATGTTTCACCGGGAATAATTCATCTTGGGGGTTTGAACTACAGATCTCTAATTAGGAAAGAGCCTTCACCGGGAAGACATTCTCAATCCTAGGCCATATTCCTATAATATATATATAGTTTAACTGTCCTAAGGTTTATACTCAAACGTAGTTCTAAACAAATATATGTACAGTTTATATTTGACAGTAATTTAAATAAAGACTGTAAATTGAAAGCTTGTAAAGCCTAACCTGGATGGAGTGGAGGCCATTGAAGGAGTATGTACAGAGCCTCAACAGTATTTTTGTTGTTTTGTTGATGACAGTTGAATATATAGGATAAACAGTTAATGGTTTTTTTTGAAAACAGAAGAAGTGAAGATGGACAAAGGTCACATAGGTATCTGAAGAGTTTCACCGGGAATAATGCCCTTCAAATACCAGAAGAATGTTTTGAAAACAGAAAGAAGATTTTGAAAATACAGTTTTGAAAAACAAGCTAAGAAGAGAAGGTTTTTGGGACTTACACTCTATTAGAGGCCCAGTACTTTACAGTACTGGTGTAAAAGCAATTGAAAATGATTTTGAATGATACAAGGTTTTGTTGTTTGAAAACCTTAATCGTCCGTTTAATTAGAGATTGAAAACAGTTTTGAATATTGACAAAAGTCAACTTAATCAAAGTAAAAATAAAGATTTTTACTTAATTAAGACCTAAACAATTAGGGTTTTATCATAAACTTTATTTACAAAATGATTAGGTTGAAACAAAGTGAATATATGTATTTAAAGTATTTAAGAAAACACTTAAAACATACTATTTTAAACCTAATAAAAATATATGAAATAAATAATATTTTTATGATTTTTTTATTTATTCACAAAATAGGTATATTAAATGATAAGTGTGTGAAAAATGAAGTGAAAATAAATTAATTTGATAGGTTAAATAAATATGTGAAGTTTTGTGAGAAAATGAAAGAAATTGTGTGTAAAAAAATAGTTTTGGCCCTTGGAGGGTTTGAACCCACGCCCTCTAGGTCACACACTCAAAACAAACACCACTGAGCCAACGCGCGTGTGGTGATAGTGACTTGCCTTCATTTGGTTATGTTTCAAAACAAGTTGCAAATCCTTGAAAAGTAAAAGAATCAAAAAGTCTGGGGCGAGGGGGATTCGAACCCCAGACTTGAGGCATGATGATACTAAGGGCGTATGGGAGGCCACTAGGGCAAGTTTGTTCAGTCGTTAAGGGAATGCCTATCATTAAAAATAAAACAAACTTTGCTCAGAGATTTGAAAAATGGCGCCACCCTCCATCTTCGTCTTCAACCTCAAGCTCCATCAATTCAAATTTCTGAACTCTCTCAACTCTCAACCATTTGCAATGATGTAAACATGAAACTTGCTCTAAATTCACTCACGATTCTAAATATGTAACTAACATGAATTAATATTAACTACATCTAACTAATTTACCAGAAATCGTGAAGAACCCTAAAATTTCAAAATCAAATTAAATGACTATACTGCAAGATAAATGGATGATGATAGAGGGTTTTCAATCCTCTGATGATGCTGAACAAGATAGAATCGAGCTATTTCACAAAGAGTACTTAAATTAGAGAAGTGAGGTTCAGGAACTTACCTCTGAAAATGGAGGTCGTGAGGATGATTGAGAGCACCTGGGCTTGAATGAATGATCTCAATAGCTTCCCTGAGACTCAATGGTGCTAACTGAATGCTTGTTGGAGCTTGAATCCTCCTGAATTGCTCTATGGTCCTCCCTCGATTTCAGCTTCAAGTGAACATGGAGGGTGTTGATTCTTGAGTTACAGATGAGCTGCAGCCATCTGGTTAGCTTCACTATGACCTGAGGAATGTGCCTGGATGATTGGCTTGGCTCAGAACCTCCTGAATTACTCCATGGACCTCCAACTGCAAATGCTCCAAAGTGAGAGCAACAATGGTGTTCCTCCACTTACAGAAGTGATCCAGGTGCTTGGATCACCTCAAATGACCTCCCTTGAGATGTTAGAATGCTTACTTTCCAAAGACGAGCTCTGGTTTGAAGAAAACGATTCTTCTTGCCAAAGAACTTTGAAAAACAATAAGCATGAGAAGAGAAAGAGAAAGCAAGGAATTGAGTTGCTTTGGTGTGGTTTCTGAATGAGAATGAGGCCTCTATTTATAGGGAATTGGTTCAGAGTAATTGATCATAGTAAGCTTGCTTAATGAGGTGAGTTTGGTTTCTTAGCCATGAAGAAAGTTTGAAAATATCCCAAATGCAATGATGCATTTTCGGGCTAGCTTCCCCAACCATTGATCTTGCATGATCTTAGGGAACATTTCTGATTCAGAGGAGAGTTCTAATTGGCTTAGAGCAAGATTCCTTGATGATTCACCATTTGCCATAAATTCAAAAATGCAATCATTACATAATCACATGCCTTTGTTTTTGGGAATCTTCTCTAATCCTTATGCAATGATGAATTTGAATGTATGGCATGTCTTCAGATGTATTAGAGGTCGTGTAGCATCATTTAGTGAAGCAAAATGCACAAAATTGCAAAGATTCAAATTGTACATGACCTATAATTTCACTTCATGAGGCCAACTTTGAACAAGCATAACTCCTAGCTCAAATTGAATTTGGAGAAGGTTGAACACAATTTGGAAAGCCCTAAACATCTACTTCAAATCATTAGTTTATGTCTTCTTCAGAATCATTTGGGAAATTTGTGAAAAATGAGCCCAAAGTTGGATGAAAACTAGGTTAAAACACTTAGAAAAATTTCTAAGTGTTTATGACCTAAACTTCAAAATTTCCAAAACTTCATAAATGGTTGATCTTTTGAAAAAAGTTCCTTTGTAAGATGTTGTTTTATTTTGCAAGATCTACAACTTTCATGTTGGAAGTTTTTTGAGTTGTGTAGGTGAAATTTTGAGTTCTCACCATGCCTTCAAAAACCCTAATTCCCGACTTTTCGCTCCTTGATGAATTTCTTTGAATTTCTTTGGTCAAATGACTTTGACATCCATATATTGATGATATTGATCTTTGAAAGTCATTTTTTGACCAAAAACCTTAAAAGTCAAAGATGATCCTTCACAGTTGACTTTTTCCTGACAAAGTGAATTTTTGGGCTTTTGTGTAGAAACAAGATCTTTTCCTCAAATGAATGATGTAAATGGATTATATTGAGGTAGTAGAGATTCTTGAATCATGTCTTGAGTTTTGGATTCATGCCCTGATTAAAAGTCAACTATCTTGGTGAATTAGGTCAAAACCCTAATTTGTCGACCATGTGAAAATAATGACTGTAGACTTTGAATTGAAGTGTGATGTCCAGTAGATCTTGTAATATGAGTTATTTGAAGATGATTGATGTCTTTGAATGGTTCCCTGAGGCTTTTTAGGGTTTCCCAAAAGTGATCCCTGATTTTAGTCCTTGATAGGCTCAAAACCCTAGTCTGGTGACCTGAGTAAACCTGTACTCATATGACTGGATGTCTAATCAATCATAGATGAGAAAAGTGAAGTCTTTGAGCCTCATGATTGTATTAGGGACTAATCCTTGTATTGATTGATCCTTTGCCTGAGCTTTCTTGTCTTTGAGCATCCTCGATTGGATACCAGATGGAGAAGTGACTGCTCTGGGAACTTGTCTTGACCTGATGAAAAATCCTGAAGATATGCCATCTCAGGGGGGGTCAAAAATTAGGGTATGACAGATGCCCCTATTTAAGTTTCTTTTATCTGGAGGGAGAGAGATTGATATCTCGATCTCTCCTGCGTAAAAGAGACTTAAATATCAAAGAATGCCCGAATTTTGGGCGCTCCTGAGATGTTGTAACTGACATAGTCTTTGCATGACTTGATCCCGTTGTCGCGCTTGGCGGGGGATGAGGAGACAAACTCCTGCAGAAATACTTGATGTGGATTCTGGTGAATGGATGGCAATGTTGGATGCGCAATCCATCTTCTTTAACTAAGTGTTGATACTTAGAAAAAGGTAAACAACCTCTCCTCGTTTCGGATGTCCATATCTCGAAACTGGTCTCGGTTGTGTTTGGACAATATCTCAGATAAAGAGAAAATTTCCAACGGTTTGTTTCCTCATCAAACTTCTCATCAGCACTTGGAGACGAGACGCCATTTGATGGTAAATAAAGAAACTTCAAAGGTTTGTTTCCTCGTCAAACTTCTTATCAGCGCTTGGAGATAAGATGCCATTTGACGGCTGTAAAGAAACTTCACCATCTTCCCTTTTGACTTGACGTCTTTGAAAGAATGTCATATGGCCTCATGATCTTTTGAGGGGCTAATGACTTTGTTTGAAGGCGGACGAACTGTTTTCGGGGTGAAGACTGCCATTCGTCGACTGATGCCTGGGGAATCAACGAATTGTTTTCCTAAGAGGAAAACTGCCATTCATCGACTCTGTGGGGAGTTAAACATCCCAGAAACAGACAAACTGTTCGAAGAAACTGCCATTTGTCGATCTCTTGAGTATTTAACAGACAAACTGTCTTTTCTTGGGAAAAGACTGCCATTTGCCAATTGCTAGGGGAGCAAACTGTCTTCTACTGGGAGAGACTGCCATTTGTCGACCTTGTCATGAAAGAAAGTGAGCAAACTGTCTTCTGCTGAAAGAGACTGCCATTTGCTGACTTTGTTGTGATAGAAAGTGAGCAAAATGTCTTCTGCTGAAAGAGACTTCCATTTGCTGACTTTTTTTTTTTTTTTTTTGGAATAAGTAAACTTTTATTAATTCCAAAAACAGATGATACACGCCGATCCAATGATCCAGGCCCAAGATATCAAGTACATTATCAGCAAAGACTTTGTTATGAAAGAAAGTGAGCAAACTGTCTTCTGCTGAAAGAGACTGCCATTTGCCGACTTTGTTATGAAAGAAAGTGAGCAAACTGTCTTCTGCTGAAAGAGACTGCCATTTGCTGACTCTGTTATGATAGAAAGTGAGCAAATTGTCTTCTGCTGAAAGAGACTGCCATTTGCTGACTCTGTTATGATAGAAAGTGAGCAAACTGTCTTCTGCTGAAAGAGACTACCATTTGCTGACTTTGTTATGAAAGAAAGTGAGCAAACTGTCTTCTGATGAAAGAGACTGCCATTTGCTGACTCTGTTGGGGAATCTGAACTATCTTCTGGACGAAGACTATCATTCACTGACTCCGCTGGGGAATCATTTGTCGATCTGCTGGGAGATTCTGAATTTTTCTTTGACAAGAAGTGGCACCTCTTGACCCTGCTGGGGAAATACCAAACCTGTAGGGAATTCCAAAATGTGAAGCAGACTATCTTATTTGAAGAAGACCGTCGAATGTCGTTCTGCAGGAGATTCTCGGCTGAGGAATTCCAAAAGTGAACAAACTATTTCCTTGAGGGAGACAACCATTTGTTGACTTGCTTGGGGAGATCCTTGTGTATGAACTGTTGTCTCGAAGGAAAAAGTTTCTCTGGAACTTGCAGGGGAAACTTGAGTTCATGCCTCAATGACTTAGGCATTCACATGATCAAAGCCTTATTCGACTATGCAGTTATGATGTAATGTATGCATGAATATTATGACAATGTAAAGTGAATGTGAATAGAATTGTCGCGGATGTAAAATCCTAAGATACGACTGAAATTCTTGTGGATCAGAAGATGTCCTCTTCTTGTAGTTCGAACTCTGTTTGGAATATCTGGCTATCAGTTGTCCGCTGTCCGAAGTAAGTAATATGAATTGAAGTAAAGATCCGTCATCGGGAGATGTTCGCAAAGCGACCTCATGGGGAAATATTGGTTCCCGGAGTCTCAACCGTTCTCGGAGCAACTGTTTGCATTCTTCCTATTGTTTGTAAACCTTAGAAAGAAATTTCACCTTTATTTTTGCAAGTAAATTCATTTTTATTTTATGAAAACATTTGTTTCAAGAAAATGACTGTTTAAACTTAAAATGCATTCCAAGAAACTGAATAAGACTAGATTGCAAAGGAAAAGCACAAGGCTCAAATTATTATATATGGAATGGTAATCAGCCAAATGCTTGATTCCATGGAGTATTTACAAAGTTGGAAATTGGTAATTTTCGGGAAAAGGGCTACGATGAAACGTGACGACCGTTATCTCTCCCTTCCACTCCGA
>NC_081180.1:121378789-121436268 GCF_029867415.1 Vicia villosa
ACAAAAAACAAAAAAGTGAGATATCATAGGAAGGCATGCGTATAACTTAATTGAAATTTTTTTTAAAAAATTGAAAAAAAATGTTAGTGACAATCGGTTGCACTGGAGCAACAATCGATTGTCACATGCTAGAACATGAAGAAAAAAAAGGAAGAAAACTAGTAGCAATCAATTACATAAAAAAATCAATCGGTTGTAAAAGCTGAGGATTAGCTACCACAAAGAGAAAAAGGAAAAAAAATGCAATCGATTGTAGATTAGCAGTAATCGATTGCTTGCATTAAAAAAAGGTTTGAAAAAAAATTAAATTAATTTTAAAGGACAAAAAGATAAAATAAATCATATAACACCATACACAAACTATATATATATATATATATATATATATATATATATATATATATATATATATATATATATATATATATATATATATATATATATATATATAGGGCATATCATATGAGAATGATATATTTATATGAGAATGTGAGAATGAATCCGAACCATTGGATTTTAAAATAAATGATGGAGATTATGAGTGAATCTTTTTTTTCTCTCTCCTGTATCTTGAAATAAATGAAGTAGGAGAGAGAAAAAAAAGATTAACTCATGATCTCCACCATTTATTTAAAAATCCAATGGTTCGGATTCATTCTCATATTCTCATATAAATATGTCATTCTCATATGATATGCCCTATATATGAGAGCATATCATATGAGAATGTCTTTTTTATATGAGAATGTGAGAATGAATATGAACCATTGAATTTTAAAATATATGATGGAGATTATGTGTGAATCTTTTTTTCTCTCTCCTCCGTTATTAAAATAAATGATGTAGGAGAGAGAGAAAAAAGATTCACACATAATCTCCACCATTTATTTTAAAATTCAGTGGTTTAGATTCATTCTCACATTCTCATATAAATATGACATTCTCATATGATATGCCCTCTCTCTCTCTCTCTCTCTCTCTCTCTCTCTCTCTCTATATATATATATATATATATATATATATATATATATATATATATATATATATATCACATATAGCATATAAAATGAATTAAAAATAAAAATAATTTAAAAATTTCACAAATGGAATTGTGAAATGTTTGATAAAAATTTAAATTGGTGCACTGTTCATCATACGTCTCTTTCATCCAAAATTCCCAATTATCTTCTGATTTTGAAGAAAGGATCCTTAGCCAAAAGATTAGTGAAGATATCAGCCAGTTGGTTGTGAGTGTCCATAAATGTTACTTCGACATTCTTTTGAAGAACATGATAACGAAGAAAATGATGTCGTATGCTGATGTGTTTTATTCTTGAATGCATGACCGGATTCTTTGTTATGTTGATCACACTTGTGTTATCACATCATAGAGGAATGCATCCAAGATGGAGTCCATAGTCAAGTAGTTGTTGCTTGAACCATAGAATTTGAGCATAACAACTTCCTGCTGCAATATATTCTGCTTCGCTCGTGCTAAGTGCGACACAAGCTTGTTTCTGGCAAGACCGTGATATTAATGCATTTCATAGTATGTGACACGTACCACTTGTATTTTTGCTATTTGTTTCACAAACTGCATAATCCGAGTCTGAATAACCAACTAAATCACATATACTACCTTCTGGATACCATAGACTGAAATTGTTGTTCCTTTGAGTTACTTCATGATCCTTTTTACAGCGGTGAGATGAGATTCCTTTGGATTTGCTTGAAAGCATGCACAGAGACAAACATTAAACATAATGTCAGGATGACTTGCCGTCAAATATAGTAATGAACTAATCATACCTCGATATTTAGTGATATCAATTGAAACACCAAACTCATCTTGATCTACATATGTTCCAGAACCCATTGGAGTAGACATATTTTTGCAACTATCTATATAGAATATTTTCAAAAATTCTTTGAAGTACTTATTTGGTTGATTTATAGTCCAAGAAAATAATTCATCTTACCCATCATAGACATCTCAAATTCTCCTTGCATCATCAATGAAATTTTTTTACAAAGTTCTTTGTTTATTGAATCGAATATGATGTCGTCAATGTAGACTTGATGAACCAATAAAGTATGACCTTTGATTTTATTTATAAACAAAGTCTTATTGGCTTTACCTTTTTCAAATCCTCTTTCACATAGAAAGTTGCTAAGTCGATCATACCATGCTCTTGGTGCTTGCTTTAAGTCATACAGAGATTTCTTCAACTTGGAGACATGTGAAAGATTCTTGAAGTCTTCAAAACCAAGAGGTTGTTTCACATAGACTTCTTCATTGATGTATTACTTCAAGAATATTGTCTTGACGTCCATTTGGAAAGGCTGAAAATTTAATGAATAAGCATAAGCAAGTAATAAACGAATAGCTTCTAACCTTGTAACTCGAGTGAATGTTTCTTCAAAGTCGATTCCTTCTTCTTGATTATAACCTTGAGACACCAATATTGCTTTGTTTTAAACAATTATACCATTCTCGTCAAGTTTGTTCTTAAGCACCCATCTGGTACATATGATGTGTTTATCACTTGGCCTATGAACAAGTTCCCGAACTTGATTTCTCTCTAATTGATTTAATTCCTATTGCATATAAATTATCCATTGATCGTCTCCTAAGGCTTCATCAATCTTGGAGGGTTCTATTTGAGAAAAAATGCCATATTCAAGAAAGTATCTTTGAGATTTAGCCTTAATGAAACTCCTTTGCTTATGTCACCAATTACCTTGTCAATTAGATGATCACAATGGGTTATCTATTCTTGAGGAAGATCATTTTGATTTGTCTCTTGTTGTGAAACTTCTTGTTGGTGTTCTAATTGATTCACATTGTTATCTTTGGTAACTTCTTCCAAATGCATTTATAAAATATCATCATCACAAATAACTATATCCTCCTTAGAGGTGTTAGATTCATCAAAAGAAACATGCATAGATTATTCAATAATTAAAGTTATTTTATTATAAATTCTATAATCTTTACTAGTGAGGGAGTAACCAAGAAATATACCTTTGTCGGATTTCTCATCAAACTTACCTAGATTGTCTTTGTCATTTGTGAGGACAAAGCACTTGCATCCAAAGATATGAAAGTTAGCAATGTTTGGCTTTCTTCCTTTGAAGATTTCATATGGAGTCTTTTTCAATATTGGTTTTATGATAACCCGATTACTTATATAACATGTCGTGCTAACCGCATCTGCCCAAAAATATTTTGGTAGACTTTAATCGCTAAGCATTGTTCGTGCAAGTTCTAATAAGGATATATTATTTCTTTACACCACTTCATTTTGTTGTGGAGTCCTTGGTGCTGAAAGATTGTAGAATATACCATGTTCTTCATAAAATTCTTCAAACAATGCATTTTTTGACTCTCCACCATGGTCACTTCTAATTGATGCAATCTTTAATGATTTTTAATTTTGAATTTGCTTTGCATACTTCTTAAATTCTTTGAAAGCATAACTTTTCTGCACAAGAAACAAAGTCCAAGAATGTCTAGAAAAATCATCAACAATAACTAAGGTATATAAATTACCTCTGAAGCTTCATGTTCTTGACGAACCAAACAAGTCCATATGCAACAATTGCAGATGGCTTGAAAGTTGATTTGTTTTGTTTTCCCTTTTGACATGCATCACATAAATTATCTTTGACAAACTTTATATTTAGTAAACCAATGACTATATCATGTTTGGCTAATTTATTTAAATGTTCCGTATGAATATGGACCGCCCTTTTATGCAATATTCATGAGTCATTGTTGTTTACCATGAGAAATTTTACTTTCAAAGATAAATCATCTAAAGACATCATAAAAATATTATTGATTCTTTTAACTTTGAGTTTTACTTCATGGGTGGCTTCATCTTCAATCAAGCATTCATCTTTGGTGAAGTTGATCTTGAAGCCTGTCACAAAGTTGACTTATGCTTAGAAGATTATGCTTTATTCCTTCAATATAAAGTACATCTTCAATATTTGTGAAATGTGGTGCTCTAACTTTACCTATGCCAAGAATTTTTTCTTTGTTTTGTCTCCATAAGTGACATATCCCTTGGCTTTAAGCACTATATTTGAAATTTTGCTTATATCTCCCGTCATATGCTTCGAACAACCAAAATTAAGATACCACAAGTTTGTAGTGGTCTTCAAGCATACCTACAAAACAAATTAAGTTTTGTTAGGTACTCAACGTGTCTTGGGTCCTTCATAATTAGTTCCTTTATTGACCCACACATAATTCACACTTGCAACACTAAAGTTTCTTACATAGCAAGCATTAGGTATGTGACCAACAATACCATAATAGAAACATGTAGGAACAAAATTACTACTATATCTAGGCACATAAGATTTCCTTTTAGGAAATCTCTTCTTAGAATGATGATGTACCTTTTATGCTTTATTCACTTTCTCTTTAATGGATTGGTCACTTTCCTTAACAAATATAATTTTACTAGTACTTGGTTTATCAAATTTAGAATAACCAAGTCCACTTTTATCATTGGAGTATCGTTATTGACTATGGACATTGTCCAATCCAATTTGTCCTTTTTCATATCTTTCAAGAACTCTTTTCAATTGGACAATTTGAAAAGAAAGTGAATCACACTCTTTGCATTTGTTTTTCTTTAATAACACATTGTTGTTTTTAAAGTTCAAAATCTTTTTGCATGGTGTCAATCTTTTCTTCAAGAGATTTTATTTGTTTCTCTTGTGTTGACATCGTTTTATACAAAACTTTACATTCATTAAGTAATTTATTTATAAAACCTTGAACATCATTACCAAGAGAGGGAAATTCACTACTAACCTCTTCAAAATCATCACCGGAATGGTGTGAGGCCATCAATGCAAGATTTACACATTCTTCGCTTTCTGAATCTGAAGTTGAACTTACTTCATTCTCATATCATGCAATGTAGGCTCTTTTAGGTTTTGACTCCTTTCTTCTTTTGAAAAATTTCTTTGCAAGTTTGGACAATATGAATTTATGTCTCCTTGTTTCCTAAATTCATAGCAAGTCATATCTTGTGTTGAAGTGGAGGCTACTTTCTTGTTCAATAAATTTTTCTTTTTCATAAAGTTAGAATTATTATTATTATTATTACCAAAATATTTACCTAACCTTTTTATAAGAAGTATGAAGTTCTCATCTTCTTCCGGATTATCTTCCTTTTCAACTTCTTTGGAATCAACCTTTAGTGCAATGCTTTTGGATTTATTCTCTTAATTCTCATTCTTTTCTAGTCTTCCAAGTTTCGTCTCGTATTCTTGAAGTTTTCCAAGTAGCATTGCGAAAGTCATTTTGGATAGACTTTTATTTTCGGATATTGTCGTCACCTTTGGTTGTCATATCCTGGATAAAGATATAAGAACTTTAAGATTATGTCCATCACTAGTAAGAGTCTTACCAAGTGCTTTCAAGTGAGTTTTCAAATGCACGAATCTTTTCTGCAAGTCAAGCATTGATTCTCTGGGATGCATTCTGAATAGTTTGTACTCTTGACTCAATGTGTTCAATCTTGACCTTTTAACTTGAGCGGTTCCTTCATGAGTTTCTACCAACGTATCCCATATTTACTTTATCTTTGTGCATGCCAAAATACAAAAGAATTCATCCATTCTAAGTGCACTTTGAAGGATATTTATTGCTTTCTTGTCGTTGAGAACCTTTTTCTCATCGTCTTCATCCCATAAACCTTCGGGCTTGGAGGTTCCAACACCATTAACAACATTAGTAGGAATGAAAGGAACCTGTACAAGTGCTTTCCAAACTTCTTTTCCTTAAGATTCTAGATGTTCCTTCATGTGTATTTTCCAAAAATCGAAATAGTCACCACAAAACAATAGAGGCTTGTTATTACTACCGCCATCTTTGAAAACTAGATTTGCAATTGCAGAAGTCATTCAAGATCTTTAGGAACATGTTATCCATAACCTACTATGATGTCATTTGTAAGTAATGAGTGCGTCTAAGAGGGGGTGAATTAGGACTTTAAAACTTTTATCTGGTTTTTATGACAATTGGTTCTTTCTTTTCTGGTTATGTTAGGCAAAATATGAACATGCAATGCTTCACATTTTTAACCAAGATTATCATCCCAATTTCAAAAAACATTTTTCAAATGTTGTATGCATGAATTAGAATGATTGAGCACTAGGATTATATTTGTTAAAAGTTTCATATACCTCAGCAGTTGAATGATCAAAGCTTTCAAATTAAGGAGCATGTCTTTAATCTTTTCTTTCTTCTTCTTTTTTAGTGCATCATTGGAAAGCTTTGTCTTCATCAAAAAATATATAGGAAGCTTGTCTTCACAGATTATGCAAGGGGGGTGTATTAGCACCTCTCACATTCGTTGTACTCAACGGGAACCGTTTTGATTGTTTTGCATGTAAGGGTATTGTCATCTAAATGTTACTTGCGATTAATGATTATTGGATTTAATTAAGGGGTAAAACATTTTAAATTAGTGTGCTCACCAAAATTTTGAAATCATGTGCCTACATATCCTCTTAGTGCAATAAGAAATAATAGCCACGTAGTTCGTGGGTAGAAAATAAGTATTTTTTTGTTGTTTTTATTTGTTGGTTGAAATTGATTGTTAGGAGACGCATATTAGATAGTCCCTTAATACAGTGGGTATCTAGATATATGAGAAATCGGGAAAAGTACACCACCAATTCCTTTTTCATCTTTTAATTACGAAAAATTTCCTTGATTTAAACTGCACTAAAGTCTTTGAATGGAGGTGAATACTTTGGACAACTAGGTCAAACATCTCGTATCCAAAGATATTCAGAATAAGGATAAGAATATTCTCTCTCATTCTTCTCCATTTGCTTAAGGCTCGTGGTGCACAGTTCACATCATATTTTTTTTAAGTATTTTATGATTTACTAGTCGTCTACCCGTGCGATGCACGGGCATGTAATATTGAATAAACATTCTTGACAAAAATTTCTTAAAACTAATATATAAAATAGATAAATTATATGTAATATTTTTTACACCTTAAACTAAAAAGTAAGAGAAGTGAAAGACACCTTATTATCAATATTTGAGTTACATTGTCTTCTCAATAATATTACTCCTATTTCAACTCTAAGTTTAGAAGATCGGAAACAATAATCTTAATAAAAAAAATTAGTGTACATAAATAATTAGGGTTTATTGTGAACATCAAATATTCCTAAATATATTGAAAGACAATTTTTAAGCTAATTGTTTTATTGAATTAGTTAAATTTATTTATTATTATTGTAATGTTATTGAGAGTGTTTGAAATTGAGAAATAATAGAGTTAAAGTTTAAAAATACTTCTCTTATTCCTACCTTAATGTATTTTTGAGAAATTTTTCGCTTCTCTTTTTATTTATATATAATATATATATAATTACAAAATAAATTTATCTAAAAAAATATGAAGTAACTCTTTTAAAATAAATAAAAAGAATAATAAAAAATATAATGTGAAAAAATAGAGAGAAAAAACATTGAAAACTTTTTTTATTACCTATACGGGCCGGTCTTGAATTATAACCCGGGTTATAAACATTTCATAAAAAAATAGAGGGAAAGGACATTGAGGGTAGTTTTTTTAATTGTCTATATGAGTCTTCAATTATTACATGCATAATTAACATTTTATAAGAAGTTCAAATAAATTGTGAAATGATAAAATCTAATAAGTGAAACTTATAAAGATTATGTCTAATTGATAAAATGATACCAACTGCAACAAATCTTAAGGTGGCATGAAAGCTTTTAAACACATGAAGGGATTTCTCAAAGAATCTCCAATTTTAATTTTTAATCTTTATTTTTGCCTTCATCGCCAACGACATCAGAAACTAAAGTCATAAGTCTCTCATTAATAAATTCATCTATAATTCCGAGTGGTTGACCTCTCATTCGGCGCATACTTTCATGATTATACTCCTTTCTTGTTATGCCCTAAGTCTCAAATTAATGTATTCTTCCAATAACACAAATCACACAATAAGAATAAAAGAACATATAAAAGTATAAAACACATAAAACACATTTATTAGAAAAACAAAGTTAGAATAAAAGTGTTGAAAACAGTAACAAATAAACACAACAAATACAAAACTAAAGGATTGGTTATATTGTAGTTCTATATATACTACAAAGTATTATGTGAGTTATTACTTTCAAGTTCATTTTAATTAATAAAATTAATTAATTTATAACTAAATTAGTGCAGAGGGAAGTTGGAGATGTTTTTCACCACCAAGTATCGTTATAGCTTCCCACTAACTATTATGAGTTGATTATATTGGATTATCATTTAATTTTAATTTATTATATTAATTTATTAAAAGTTAATGAATTTTTTTATTAATTATAATAATTAAATAAAAAATATTAAACAGTAAAATATTGATTAATAATAATAAATAAATATTGATTAATGAAATTACTCAAATAACCCTATTTGACTTCAAATTATACTACAATAATTTAACAACTTTAATTAATAAGATTAAGAGAAATTAAAATATGTCTTTAAAATATTTTATAAATTTTAAAATATCAATTTAAATAAATATGAATATATATATATATATATATATATATATATATATATATATATATATATATATATATATATATATATATATATATATATATATATATATATATATAATTTTTTTAATTGTGAAACTGTGTTTATATTTAGTATTAATTTATTATACTAAATATAATTTTTATATCATTTATAAGTATAAAAATTATTTAAAATTTATAAATTTAGTGGTTTAGTGATAAATGTTACATATTATAAAGTTAAAGATACTGAGTTAAATTTTTTTTTTCAATCAGTAAAAGAGGCATTTTATCATATTTTATTTTAATAGCACGGTCAAAAAATACTTTATTCACATATGATTGGATATTTTTATATCATTTATATTTAATTTTTGATATATATGATTTGTAAATAACAACTCATTTATATTATTATTTTTTATTACTCACTCATCCTTTATTATACAATCTTTTAAGTTTAAAAATATACTCATTCGATTAAATTTTCATCAATATTTCACTTGTAATTCTCTTTTATATTTTATTCTATTGACCCGGATAAATTCTTTTGAAAATTTTCATCGTCATTTTTCTATACATTTGCATTTCTTTTTATCGTCATTTTTCTATACATTCTCAACAATTAATTGTCTCTATTCAAATGCACATCAACTGACATGGAATTGAATAAAATAATTGTTCAATTTTATGAATGAAAAGTTTATTAGTTAAAATTTTTAAAATTCTGACATCTAAATATTAATAATCAAGAAGTTACAAATTTAGAATATATTAATTTATTAATCACTCAAGTGTATTAAAAACTTCAATCATAAATAAAAAATTGAGAGAAACTTTAAGGTATATTTTTTTTTGATATATTAGTTGAATGTTTATTTTAAAATAAGACAATTATTTCATTTAAGTTTATTTTATTTACTATGATTTGATTTTTGCTCAATAAAAGAAAGTAAAAAACTATCCAACTCATTCTATTCATTAATAAAGAATATTACATATTAATATTTAAATATTATTTTTCATTTTTAACTATGAACAATTCATTTGTATTTATTATAATTTTAATGCTATGAAATTTCAAGCAATAGTTTAAATGGCAAACCAAATGAGGGTAACGGATAAATGGTATATTAAACGAATTTGAAATTGAAAAATGTCCAGTTTATTAAAAAAGGTAAATTTATAATGATGCATGCAAGAAATTGTATAAAACTTTGCATTGTAATATATTATTTTATTAGTATGAAAAAAGAAATATTCATTCATATTAAAATTTTAGAGATAAAGTTTGAATATATGTCTAATTGTTTTTAATTTTCATATTGAAGGATGAACAAAATTAAACAATGGTTTTAAATAAATTATATTTTTTAAAGTGAAAAAATGGTATTATTTTTTGGTGCAATATAATAATAAATTTTTTTACTTTGATTTGAGATTATGTGATTTTATCAGTGTTAGTCTCGTTGACCAAACTCAAAACACATCCACTTATAATAAAGTAATCATAAGTTTTTTAGAATTTTATATACAGGTATAAAATTAATAGTACAAAAGTAATGATATACAAAATTTGATTAACAACAGTAAAAAATTTAAATGTGTCTTTTTAACAATGACTAATCTCATGAATCAATATCTTCACACAGAAACTTTTCAAATTTAAAATTCTATCGCATTGTCAATTGTGACTCTACCTCTATTTTTTTTTTATACAAAAATATGTGATGAATGAAAAGTAAGACAATAAAAAAAATTAATTTTCACATCTTTTTTATTTTTTTTCGGTTAATTATAGTAAACTATAATTATTATGGACATATTAATATAATTTATTTAATTTTATATAGTATCATCTCCTATATTTAAAAATTCTAAAATCAAATTTTATAATTTCAAGTTTAGTCGATGCAATTAAAAGAGTTAGAGACAAACTTACCTCTAAAATTCGTTTGTCATTGATTTCTTGAACACTAAAGATACAATTGAAACCACAATATAAAGATAAGATAAAGTTACTTAAGTTAGTATTATATAACATTAACTAATAAATAGTCACGATAATATGAAAATTAAGAAAGATAAACAAAAATTACAATACAAAATTAAAATTCTACTACAAAATTACTGCTAAAAAATGATTACAAATCAAAGTCAAACATTAACTAATGAATATTCAAGATAACATGAAGATTAAGAAAAATAAACAAAAATAACAATACAAAATTAAAAAACTGTTAAAATATTGCAGCTTTTGTTAAGTGATCACAAATCAAAATCAAAACCAACATTTTATTTAATATTTAGTATATATACATGAATATTTCTTGAAAAAGACGTAGTTGTCGGAGTGGCAATTTCTAAAACAATTTTGCGACAACAGTTTTACATAAAATGGAAATTCTGGGGACAATGAAATTTGTGGATGGCTTGATCTAGCAGAACAAACATGATCAACAGTGGCACGAAAGATGAATTTTCATATTGACTTAAGAGATGAAGATGGAGAGTGGAGAAAAGTTAACAGATTAAAGAGAAAACATGATTAGTTGGAATTTAAATAGCGTTAAATTGTGTATGGATCATATTAATTAAGATATAGATGGGAATTAGAGAAAAATTCTAAACGTTTATTAATTAGAAAATTAAAAGTGAGAAATGAAGTGTAACAGTAACTAAAATAATGAGTTAATAAATATTAAATTATTATTATTATCGGTTACAGTTAGAACAATAATTAAAATATATTTAGAGTAAATATATTATCGGTTACGTTTAATAATTAGAATATTATTATTTATAAAAATTATAATTGATAAATAATAATAAATATTGCATAAAGGAAGTATTAAAATAGACTTTATGATATCTTTAATGAATATAACAAAAAAAAGAATAATGATAGGAAGTTTTGGAATAGAAAAAATTTATTATATGTTTAGAATAATTCAAAGACTATTATAATATTATTATATGAAATATTACTATATGAAATATTTTTATATGAAATATTATTATAATTTTATTTAGTATAACAAAAAAATAGAAAAAATTTATTATATGTTTAGAATTATTCAAAGACTATTATAATATTACTATATGAAATATTATTATAATTTTATTTAGTATAACAAAAAATTTTGATTACTCATTAATAAATTTTAATTTTAAAAGAGAATTATTTATTAACATTGTAGCAATAATAAAATTATGTAACTTTCATTATAATTTTATTTAGTATAACAAAGACTATTATAATTTTATATTATATTCAAATATTTTTTACTAAAATATTTTTGACTAAAATTATATTGTCTTCATAATAAGAATATAATTTATTTATCAAATTTCTAATAGGAATACATTTTAAAATAAATAGAATATAAAAATGCTACATATTAAATTTTCAAAGAATCATGTATGTAATTATTGAGTTATAATTCTATAAAATGAAAAACTAATTTAACTATGTATTTCAAAATATTTTAATACAAATAAATAACTAATATTAAAAAATTTAAGAGATTGACACGTCAGCATTGGTGTTATATTAGAATGACACATCATTTTTAGGGTTAAGGTTGTTGGAAAGGTTGTCATCATGACAACCTTGCATTTAGATTAAGTAGAAGTAGATTTGAGAAAAAAAATTAGTCTTAATGAACAAAAGAAAAGGATAAGAAAATGGTGAAAGGTGGGGAATTGATTATAATGTTATCATGCAAATGGTTGTATCTATTTTTAGGGAAAAACCTAAGGGAACATGCCTTAATTTTTAGTTCATGACCTAAAATAACTATTTTCTAATTTAATTAATCAAGTACATAAAACTCGATTAATTAAACTAAAAAGCCTTAAGGGAGCATAGAAAAATATAGGTCAAATTGTTTTTCTTGTGATATTAGAATTTATTATTATTATTTATGCACCAAAAGTGAATTTTATTGTTTATTAAACCAGACTTTTGAGGAAAAGACTAATGGGCTCATGCTGAAAATGAATTGGGCTGAACAGAAAAACATTGGGTTGGAAAAAAATAAAAAGCTGAAAATAAAATAAACCAAAACATAGAATTTAAATTTAAAAAATATATATATATATATTCGCCTGAACCGGATCGACCGGCCGGTTGACCGAACCGGTTAAGCAAGCACCTCCCTTTTCCTACGCGTGAGTCTTTCGCGCCAACACAAAACAGCAGCAGCTCCATGCTGCTTGGTCCAAATGGTGGTGGTGGTCATAGTTGTTTCTATCTTCTTCTTCCTCAACTCTCATCCCACCATCGAAGCTCTTTTTGAGGTATGAAAATTTCAAATTCTTGCTCAAAATTGATGAGAAAATAGTGTTCATTTCTTGAATTTTCATGAGGTTTATGAATCTATGCTTAGTTTTTATTAATTCTTTGGTTTGCTTGGGATTTGAAAATTCAAGAATGAGTGTTTTTGTGTTCTATGTCAAAGTTGGGGTTTTAGTGTAAAAAAGTGATTTTTCTAATAAGCTAATTTGTGTTCTATTCATCTAAACCATGATAATGATATGCTTGATGCAATGCTATACTAACTATTAAAAAATCTTGCTATGCTAATTTTTATGCTACTTGATTGTGGTTTTTTTGGGATGCAAATAAGTGCTTATTTGAAAAAGCTAGTTTATGCTCTATGTCTAGACCAATACTAATGTCATGCTTGATGCAATCATATGCTAGAAATATGCTTGGAACTCTAATACTAGTCCTAATGCAATTTGGTTAGCTATTTGAGTTAGGATTTTTTTTTTTTTTGAGAAAAGTGATTTTCTAATAATCTATTCTCAAAATAGTGGCATAAATTAAAACTTCAACAGATGCATTAAGCAAGAATCATTCATACAAGCGTACATATGGAAATGGCATGTAAATAACAAGGATAACAGGTTACCAACGAAGCGGAGGTTTGCTCCAGTTAGTGTTGAAAATTGTCGACGAATTAACCAAAGAGAAAGCCGGAAAACTTCAAGAGGTAAGCTCCTATAGTTCCAATAATTTCCAAGCTTGATGATGGTGATTGAATATAGAATTATTCTTGAATTATGTTTGAGTTGTGATGATTGAAAATGATGAATTCTTGATGGTGAAATTGCTTGAATTGTTGATTTTTTTTATGATGAAAATTGTTTGACTTGCTTGGATTGTTGAAAGTTGTTGGCATTTGATGAATGCTTGAATCTTGATAAAAATTGTCGAGGCTTGAATGATGACAATGCTTTGAGAATGCTTGAATTTTTTAAGTTTGTTGTAGCTTGAGGCACACTTGAATTTTGATGAAAATTGTAGATAGAAATTGATGATGAATTGTTGAATGATTGTGGCTTAGTTCCAGCAATCTAGAATGGTGATGAAGATGAACTTTGGTGATGATTAGGGAGTGAAGAAGAGAGAATGTAGAAACTGTGAGAGATGGTGAGAAAAATGGTGATAAAGTGTTAAAGTGGTTAAGTCCCAAAATTGTGGGGAAAAAAATCATATTTATATAGTTTTTGTGAATGATTATGGATCCTTGGATTGATATCCAAGTAAGAAGCTTATCAATGGTTGGAAATTAATTTGAGCTTAAGTTGCGGATCACTAATCTCAACCGTTGGACCAATTATTAAGAAGGGTTAGGATTGAATGAAAAGTGGAATTTAGGTTTTGTGTTAGTTTGGAAACTTTAAGGAAGTTAGAGGTAGTTATGAAAGTTAAGGGTATTTGAATAAATGAATGGTTTGTGAAGAATGAGGTAGTTTGAGATAGAAGTGTTGGAATTTAATAAAAGTACCAAGTTAAGGGGTAAGGTGAATGGTCACTAGCTTGAAACTGGAATTTTGCTTTGTTTTTACTTTGATTTTGATGGTTTTTGGATTAAGCTTTTTGGTGAATTAATCCAATTCTATAAGTGCTTTTGAGAAGTGCTTTTATGTTGAGAATAAGCACTTTTGAATGGTGGAAACTCATTGATTCAATTATGATTTTTTTTTTGCATGAAATAGCTTGAATTGCATTGAGGAAACATGGTTATAGACTTAGTGCATAATGACGAATTTTTTATGTGTTGCATAATTTTTTCTTGACTTTTGCGTGATTTTTAGATGATTTTGATCCGCGATATTTGATGATTATTTAATGTACCTTCTGCCTTGTAGTAAAGTGAACATTTTGGTGGAAGAATGAGTTCAAGGCGATATCAAAAAGTGAAGATAGAGGCATGGAAGTATAGCCTCTAGGGGTGTTCAAAACCAAACCAACCCAACCCAATAGAAAACCGCAAACCAAACCAAACCGAAACTGCAAACCAAACCGCATTCGGTTCGGATTAGTTTGGGTCATTTTTTAACAAAACCACACGGTTCGGTTTGGTTTGCGGTTTGTATTTTGTAAACCGAGTCAAACCGCATTATGTTACAACCTAAATTTTACTTAACTCACATCCAACCCAAACTTAAACCTATTATACATTAGCCTTATGATTAAGAACAATTTTCTCATCCTTACACATATAATTTCAGTCTCGATCTTATCTCTAGTAACAATATCGCACCTTCTTTGCCACATACATCTTCCTTATTCTTCTATAATTTCTACTCTCTTATATTATTTCTTTTTCACCTTCTAATTTTTATGTAAATGTTCCGTATTTCAGTTTCGTTTTTATCGCACATCTTCTTCTCTAATCTCTTAACACCTTTTATTTTTCTTTTTCACCTTCACTCATCTTTCATCTCTTCTATTTTTTTTCATTATAATAATTTTTATATTATTTTATGCTATTATTTTATGTTTAATATTCCACTTTTGTCTAATTTAATTTTCACATATTAAATGAAAAATTGTTGTCAAAATACGACGAATTTTGTTGTTATTTGATAGTGTATGAATGTCTAAATGCAAAATTATGTTGGCATCTATATGTGTATGTATGGCTCAATAAAATATTTGTAAAAAACCGAACCAACCGAACCGAACCGCATTAGTTTGGTTTGGTTTGGTTCGAATTTTTTTTAAAAGCCAACCGAACCAAACCAAACCGCACTATTTTTTCTCTTGCGGTTCGGATGATTTTTTTCGTCAAAACCGCCCAATCCGCACCGCGAACACCCCTAATAGCCTCATGGAAGAAGAAAAATGTTGGACACTTGTACCATAAACTTGTATCATAATCATGTAGTTTTTTATTTTTGATGAGAAATGATAGATCTCTTGATCTAATGATTGTAGAATAGATCTAGGGAAATTTCGGAGTCAAAATCGAGTCGATGGCCAAAAGTTGATCATAAGTCAACAATTGCCCAAAAATTCAATCGTTTGACCAAAAAGTTGCAATTTTTATCCTCTTTCCTTGTAATCCATTCTTTTTGCTTCTATCTCAAGAAATAAGCGTTGTACCATGAATGAAGTATTCTTTAGAATTTCCATCTTTGCCTTTTTCCTTTGAATTTGAATAATCATCATAATCGAGCAACAGCCATTCCAATCCTTTTAACAACCATGAATCTAAAAATGAAGAAATGATTTGCACCACAAGTAAATATGGGGAATAAACATAAATAATCACCAAGTAGTATTCCGCCTTGAAAATTCACTTAAAACTGATTAAAACCAAAATCACCGAACCTTGACCTGATGATTGTTTTATGCAAAATGCGATGAATGGTACGTTAAATGCATGACCTATTTAAGTGAATTAATTACCATGTATGCAGATGATTTTAATATTAGCCAAATGGAGAAAAATAGGAGGCCAAATTTTGGGGTATGATAGCTGCCCCTATTTAATCATTTTAAACCTAAAGGTATGAATATCTTTCAGACGTTCATGGTACAAGTGGATTAAATACAAAGACCAAAAAAATTACAAACTTGTCTTCCTAATATAGAAAGAAGGATCAGCGCACAAATCATGATTTCATGGAAATAGGCGAATGTTATGCCTAAAGTAAAGGAATGGTAAGTCAAGGCCCGAGTGCGCTCTGAAGAGAAACAGAATCAGCATTGTGATATTCCTAGAGGATCTTCTGAGAAGGTTTTCATAGGAAAATATGGTGATAAATTGGTGGTTTCCTGTAAGGTGGCAATGGCACCAAGGTATATGTTCCATAAGAGGGAGGTCATCCTTCAACTCGGTGGCTGGTAAATAAAGGAGACTCATTATCAACTTGGTGGTTGGAAACAAAAAGTGATTAATATCAGCTCGACGACTAGGGAAGAAATGATTAATGTTAGTATGGTGACTGGGATAACATCAACTCGGGGGGTGGAAAACAAACATCATTGACTCGGGGGTTGGGAAACAAACACCATCAACTTGGGGGTTGGAAAACCAGCAACTCGGGGTTGGAAAATGGAAATGATCAACAAAATCATTCATCTACTCGGGGATTGGAAACAAATATCATCAACTCAGGGTTAGAAAACTATCAACTCAGGGGTTGGAAAACAAACATCATCAACTTGGGGATTGGAAAACCATCAAATCAGGGTTGGAAAACCATCAACTCAGGGTTGGAAAACATCATCAACTTGGAGGTTGGAAAACACACATCGTCAGCTCGAGGGTTGAAAAACAGACATCATCAACTCGGGGTTTGACAACAAACATCATCCACTTGGGGGTTGGAAAACAAACATCATTAACACGGGGGTTGGAAAACACAAATTATCAACAAAATTATTCATCAACTTGGGGGTTAGAAAACAAATATCATCAACTTAGGGGATGGAAAACCATCAACTCAGGGATTTGAAAAACCATCAACTCGGGGTTGGAACACGGAAATGATTGACAAGATCATTCATCACCTCGAGGCTAGAAAATCATCAACTCGGGGGTTGGAAAATAGAAATGATCAATAAGATCATTCATCAACTTGGGGGTTGAAAAATAGAAATGATCAACAAGATCATTCATTAACTCGGGGGTTAAAGCATCATTAACTCATGGGTTGGAAAACAGAAATGATCAAAAAGATCATTCATCAACTCGAGGGATATAATAGAAATGATCAGTATGGTAATTGGACAAGAAATTGTATGATGTCAGCACAGTGGATGGGGGACAAACATGTTTGATAATGTCAGCACGGTGGCTATACAACTGATTTTATGACATCAGCACATGGGCTGGAGAAAAAGCAAAGACATTCACACGGTGGCTAGAAATCAAGAAGTATGTCAGTATGGTGGTAGGGAAAGAAATTATATGATATCAACATGGTGGTCAGAAGCATATTGTAAGGTATCAGCACAATGGCTAAATTAATAGCATCAGCGCGGAGGCATGAAAAGAAATATTAAGATGTTAGCATGGTGGCTGGAACGTACTCTGATAACATCAGCACATTGGTTGGTCAATAAGTTTTGTAACATCAGCATAGTGGCTAGACAGTAAGCATCGACACAGCGGCCGAACATCATTCCTGAAGGCAAGAGAACCAGATGTATCTCTCAGGCCAAGGCAGAGACGTAGTTCCCGAAATATGGCAGTCATTTCGACTATCAAACATACATTAGGTGTCTAAACAATTGGAAGTGGAGTAAGTCATACGTCTAGTCCCTTATTTTGTACTCCAGATGCAGGGTTTATCAAGATGACTCTCTCGTGCGAAAGGCATCGAGGATTTGCAAAGATAAGTATTTTAAAGGGAATTCACTATGAATATCAGTTAGAGGTTTATGGGGATAGTATTCTCTTCAGAGATGAATCATTGTTTCAATTGGATCATCCGTGCAAGGTACTAAATTTGGCTTATGCTTCGTATGCATGTTTGAGTTTTACAGCGTAATGCTCCATCTCGATGGAAATGTGACGCGCTTTTTTAGTGATGCAATGTTATGTAATGATAATTACTATATGCAACATGTATGCTAATCAATTGGGCTTTGATCTTTTTTGATGTGCCAATAAAGATTAGACTTTGGATTTCTATTGAGGGTGCCAATGGAGATTGGGCTTTGATCTTGTATGTTTGTTTTAGGGGACTTCTTGTTATGCTAGATGAAATGCGATGATATGCATAAGTGAAGCGACATGATTGATGTATGATATGTTAAGTGAAGCTAACATTCTATCTAAATAGTGGGCTTTGACTGTCGAATCCCAGAGCCGATTTGAGGAGTTAGATGTGCATCTTAAACAAGGTGACAAGCAAATTGCTTCCTATGATGCTGACATTATCAAGTGGAGGCAAGAGATAGAGCAGTTATAGTCGAAGATTAAAAATGCTGAGAAGAAAAAAGCTAAAGTTAACAGCGTCACTCAGGCTAAACTGGACGAGGAAGCTAAAATTGGCCTTAGGCACATCGACAAGGTTGGCAGCATAAAAGCAGAGATTGGAGATCTGACTAGTACTACTTTGCCGATCGACATCCGGACTACGGAGGCGAAGGCCCACTTTAACAGAATTAAAGCCAATCTTCCGTTTTGGATTTGTAACTTTGCATTTTTTCGACTACTGTAATTTTCTAGTAATCTTGAATGTGCCATCTGTTTGGACCTTCGAAACTTAGGACAACATCTTCTGTTCTTTAAATTAAAATACGATTTATATTCTCCCTTTATTTGTATTTCCTGCATCATAGGTTTGTACTTTTTCAAGTACTTGCCATTTATTCGCAGGATTCGACCTCCATGGTCAACTCCTCGACTTCATAAGCGCTATTTGTAAACACTTTAATAATTTGAAATGGTCCCTCCCAATTTGGTGACCATTTCACCAAGGTTTTATCCTTCTTATTCGTCGGAAAAATAACTTTCCAAACTAAGTCACCAACCAAAACAGTTTTTGTTTTTACTTTTTTAGTATAGGCTTTGGCGACTCTTTCTTTCTGTCTTATAAAAACTTCTAATGTCGCTAGTCTTTCTTCATCTAAATCGACTAGTTCGTTGAGCATCATGATCCAATAGTCATCAGTTGGTATTTCCACCTACCTTTGAATCCTAGCTGATTGTAGATAAATCTTGATAGGTAATTCAACGTCGTGCCCAAATGTTAGACGAAATGGAGTTGAATTGGTTGATTCCTTAGGGGAATTTTGACAAGCCCATAAGATTTGGTCTACGTTCTTATGCCAATTCTTTGGCTTCTGGCCCACATGCTTCTTGATCAATCCAATTATGATATTGTCGTGGTTTATGTATGAATGGTGAATTGGGTGACTATACATGTAATAATATTTTATCTACTTGCATCCTTTAGAATATTGTGATATCTCACCCTTTTTGTTTGAATGTTGCCTCCACATGGGTAACGCGCAGGTGATTCACAGTGACGGCGTGGATGAGTTTGAAGAGAGTCCTCTTCTTTATTGCTTTCATTGGTGTCGGTGTCTGCTATGATGTGTAACACTAGGGGGTTCAAACGCTCGAATTGTTATGCTTTGTTATTAGAGATTTTGTGATATCTCTTAAGTTGCAATTTTATATTTATTTTATAACATGAACTATTTGAAATAGTATTATAATAATTGTTGATATTTTCTGCTGCAATAAAATGGAGCCAAACTGGAGTTTCTCATTTGTTATTATATTAAATTAAATAATCGCATGTGTTACATGTTATTATAAATGAGCAGGTTTTGTATTATTGTTGAATGTGACATCCTAATTCGATAAAGTTTTTAATTTACCCTGATTTTTATTTAAAATTATTCGGGAGAAAATTAGGGTGTCCCATATACCCTTGGTGTTTTAATGGACACGGGGCAATATTCTCCAAGTTTTAATCGAAGGATTTCTTAGTAACATGGTTTACCTCTGCCATGTAGTAATTTTGGTCAGCCTTTATGTTCTCGACTATACCATATTAAAATTCTTTGATGGGGAGATGAAGTAACAACACAAATCCTATGGATACATTCTCTTCCCAATAACAAGTTGTAGTTGGCCTTTGATGAAATAACCATAAAGAAAGTTGGTCTTACTCTGATCTTGACAGCCAGATCCACTTGAATTGCTCCCTGTAGCAACCTGCCCTAAAAATTAAAGGTTTTAGAGTCGCCACCTATTCTACCAGGGCAAATAGGAAACCCTACGAAGTTATAGAGATCGGGGTAAGATACTATATTCAGGTCGAGGGAAGGTGTTAGGCACCCTCAACCCTTTCCCAAGGTTTGCACTACAAGGTTAAAAATTATGGCTAACATAAAGAAAGGTGACAGAGAGTTAAATAGGGTTAAAAGCTAATTATTTGAACATGATTAGAATTTGGAGAAGGGGGACTCGCCTTGTTCCCAAGTGCCTACGTATCTCCTTAGGGAGAATCAGAGTCAACGTAGTTCGGGCACAGGGTTGTACGCCTTTGAGTTTGATTTGATATGGTTTGAAGTTGTTTTAAAGGCTTTTTAAGTGGCCTATCGTAGTTTTGAGTTTTGTTTGCAAGGCATTTTGAATTGCCTTATTCGCAGAATTGAAGAGATGAAAATCTGTAGTTTCGTGGTTTAGTGTGTTAAGATTTGGGCGTACAACCCTGATTTTAATATGTACTATTAACCGCAATGATCAATAGATTTGATCACCATAGTTAAAAGATTAGTAGTGTATCATTACCAATTTTAATTGATGGATTCAATTATCACTAATAATGAATAAGGGTATTTTTAGAATTTTTATTATTTAATTTGTATCATTATCCCTCGTAATCGATTGATTCGATTATAAACAATAATGAATTTTAATGAAAAAATAGGCTAATCATCACAATCAATAAAAATGGTTGAAACCCTTTAGCCAAATAAAACTTTTTATTTTAATTAAATAAATATCTAAGAAAATCAATTATTGCCCATCACGATTAATGGATTTAATCGGAACGAATCAAAAAATTAGAGTTTAATACTTATATACTAATTTATTTAAGAAAATAATTTATTATTATATAAATAAATATTAAAAGTAATTAACTAAAATATTTAAATTAATTAAAATAAATAAGTTAATTAGAGATTTTTTATTCAATAGGGTTGGTTTGAGGGCTCATAATATAGGGAATAGATCTGGGTGCGCTGGATGCAAATTAATGGTGATCCTAAGGTTCAGGTTTGAAGCTACATGGTAGCCTATGGAGTGGACGCAACACTCAATTAAGAAACCAAACCTTTATTAAAAATAATGTTGGAGGTGGGGTTCGAACCCACGCCCCTCTATACACAAGCCACTACACCAACCATTCAACCCAACGCGCTTTGCTGTTTACTAAACATATTCATAATATAATATATAAAACAAGAAAACCCTGGATTAAACGCGCGCGGAATTTCAAATGGACGAACCAGATGAAGACACCTCATCGTCTTCTCCAACAAACCTATAAAACTCTGCAAATTTTAGCTACGAATTCGCTATGAATTCTCTTCGTAGCAATTCAACCCTGCAACATAAAAATCATTTACAAGCAAAAGAAATTTGGCGCGACCCTTCCAATCTCTTCGTCCAAGGTTCCTATACTCGAATATGACCCTGATTCCTCCTAATTTTATCCCTAACCAAAACCCCCAAATTAAACTTACTAACCCTAACTATGGTGATACGCGACGTACGTGCACAGACATCAAATTAACGGTCCAGAATCAATCCACACATCACAACAATCAATAATATACATTTAAAACATATTTATATGGCACGAATCAAAGCAATCAAGTTCAAGTTTGGAATGACAAACCGTGGCCTTATTGGAGGTGTTTCTGGGGTTGCTGATGCAGAGTAACGATCCAAACACCTTCAGAGTGATCTAAGGAACGTGTAGCAAGCTTTAAATCTCCTTGAAACCTTCTGATTCTCCAAAACCGATTGCAAGTTCTTAGTGAATTTTTTGCTTCTTGAATATGCTCCTCCACCAGAATTTTCGTCCCCTAGTCCATTGCTTTGTGTTGTATATTTATAGAGGAACGAATTAGGTTAAAAAAATAGTCCAAATGTCTCTTGAATCCAATCTTGCAAAGTTTGTAAAAATTGATTCAAATCTTGAATATAAACTTTCTATATTTGCCCAGTCTTGCATTAACCTTTTCCAATTACATTAGCACGAATTTATATTACAAATTTGCAATAAATATTGATTGGAATTGATCAATATGCATCCTTTAATACAATATTTGATTTTTCTTTCAATTACTTCATTTTAAATCTTTTTTAAATGAAATAAAAATTGTATAAAATCAAATAAAAAGCTAAAATTCGTGGCACATGATTTGGATAACATAAGTAACTTGTGGAGCAAGATTAAGTCATGAAAATTTAGGCCCACTTGCAAAAAATTCCAATTTGAACCTCTTTTGTTTCACATTTTGCCTCCAAAATTGCCCAACTTTGACAAGGCATATCTCCCTCAATTTTTAAGCTATGAAGGAGTTCTAGGACTTTTTGGAAACCTCAAGAGGTCCTCTATAAGCTACTTTGGAACATATTTTTCATTTGGGGATTTTATCTTGATGATATGCCCTTTGACAAAAAACTGTCTTTGGTTGACTTTTGAAAAGGACCTATAATCTTTTTACCATATCTCCCAAATGAAGCATTTCTAGCCTTAACTTGTGAGAAACAAAGTTGTAGAGAATCCAATTTCCTTCCAAATAGGCTTTGAGTGAGGAATTTCTGATGTTCCATGTGAAAGTTATGGCCAGTCAAAGTTGAGTTGACTTTCTCCTAAAGAAACCCTAATTTGAACCTTTTTGCATTTATTCATTTTTGAGTTTCTATTGATGAATCATGATCAACCTTTGATCAAATGATGAATATAATCTCCCATACTTGATGTTGACCAAAAGTCAGGAGCTTTGACTGTACTTTGACCATGGTTGACTTTTAGGTTAACCTAGTCGACTGTGGATCATCTGAGCCATTGAATGAGCAAACTTTGGAATTGAACCTTGATCTTTGACATGGAGGTGCCTTAAAACATAATGAACCACGGGGAACTTCATTGGAGACCTTATTTTGTTAATTTCCTCAGGAAGCTATCAAACCCTAGTTTTAGGAAATCCTTGTTTAGGAGAATGCCTTGATGAAACTCTTGAGCTTTGAATCATTGTGAATGAAATGAGGTGGGCAAATTTTGGGGTATGACACTCCCAAAGAGTGGCTCATTTTTCCTTCGTAATTGGGAAAGACCATATTATGAAGCCTAAGATTAGTATTTAACTTCCCTATTTTTTCAACAGGAAATGTGGCATCAAATTAACTGTAACACCAGTGTCGAACAAAATTTTGTTGACACCAACATTTTCAATTTTTTCCTTTATAAAAAGGGTTTCAAATAGTTCATCATCCCCATATCAGGCCCGTCGAAAATGGAATTTTGTTCTTCTACACAACCATATTCATTATATAATAACATACTCGCTTATGTCCATCCATATCTTTTGTGGAATATTCTTCCTTGACATCCGTCATCTATGTGACTACATTGTATTTGACCGGTAATACTGAAACGATATTACATAAAGCGTCAAGGTCACCTCCTGGCATTAAGAAATTGTTAGTAACCATCTCCTCGTCTTCATCTTCGTCTTCGTCTTCTGATTTTGCTTTGACATGTGGTAGTGAAGGAAATGTTCTTTCTTTCACCTCCCTTCTGGCTAATTCATCACCTAGTTCTTACACCTTATTCCTGGTGCTAGAGCTCCCAATATCTCAAGCTATTTTCTTCTGTCTTTGGCATCTCCTCCACTGCATCCTTGTCATGGATTTTTTCTCATGTAATTAGGATTATAATGATATTTCTTGGACACTTGAGAGTTATCCTTGTAAGACGAACTTGCACCTAACTTTACTGTCTTCCAATTTGTTGTTTGGGGTTATCTTTGCTTTGAGGGAGAACTCATTCACCGATAGGAACACTTTTCGAAGGGGTATAATTTATTCCTCGACATACCCTTATGCCATAAGCCTCATTATGTGTCCTATATGGGACATCTCTTTTGTTAAAGGCGAAACTTGGTCCTTTGTCAGACCATTTTCCTTACCCTCAGTAGCTTTTTGGTCAAAAAATGCACTACATCATGGGCACAACATTACTTCAGAATTTTTCAACTTGCATGTGTTGAGGAAGTCTATAAATTCCTCCTTAGCATGTGGGTATACCACCTTGATTTTTTCAGAGTATTTTGACTCAAATATAACTTCCATGTTTACGTTGAGACCTTCAGTAGCCTCCACAACCAAACATTAGACTGGTTCAGTATAATGCGCCTCCTCAATTTATAGTGGGTCAACACTCACTTGCATTGAAGTCTTGGCTTTATCGCTAAACTTCAGTCTTCCTTCCTTTAGTGTTCCTTATACCAGATTCCTGACAAATACACATTGGGAAGTTTTTATGCCCAAGAAAATTGTGAGATTTACAAAATCCCTTTTTCTTTCGTTGCTCCAAAGGTGGTGTCTTTAAGCCCTTTAGGACTATAATTTGGCCATCTACAACTAAGAGGTCAAATATTTCGTCGCTCTTAGCTACATCAAACATATAATTTTTTGCAACAAATTTATCATTTTTGGGTTCGACGGGATTCTTCCCTGTCGCACGCTCGCGAAAAATGAACAGAGTCGCCACCAATATATTTATCCCATAAGGGAAAGGAATACCAGAAAACCTAACAAAGGAAGGAACAGGGTCTTACGACCAGAGGATCTAGGTACGGGAGTCGGTTGCGCAAGGGGAAGGTATTAGCATCCCTCGCGCCCATCGTACTCGATGGTATCCACCTATGTTTGTTTCTATCTAAAGGGTGTGTACTATGTCTATGTCTACATGCGAATGAATGCAAAAGAAATACGGGGAAAAGAAGGATTACTTACAAGTGTGCTCGTTCAAGCCCAGCGACTTGATGCCTACGTATCCCTTTTCAGGAATCAGAGCGCCGTAGTTCGGCTCAATATTTTCTGTTTGTTTTTGTGTTTTTTAGTTGGGCGGAGTTAACGCTCGCGCTCTTGCATAAGGGGACATCCTAGGATGCAATAGAGCGGAGATAACAATGCCCTTAAGAAAGGAGGTGAGAGAGTGATTTTGAGCGTTTCGAGGAAATCCCTTAAGCAAGGGAAACTCGAGTTACTCTTTGGTTGGTGTTTTTTAGAAGTTGGGAACTTACGCCTGAATGGGACCCTTAAGCAAGGGAGATCCAAGCACTCGAACATTCCCTTAAGCAAGGGATGTTCAAGCTTCCATTCCCTTTTTAAGAATTTTCACTTTGATTATTAGTGTTTTAATTATTTTCTTTGTATTTTTTTTAAAGGGATTTTATTTGAATATTTTTAGATGTTTTAGTGTTGTAAAAGAAAAAGAAATGAAAAGAGGGGGACTAGCCTAATTTCTAAGCCTAGAGTTATTCTAATCTAAGTCTAAAGTTAAGATGGGATAGATTCTAAAAGGAGCATTAAAATGATATTAACAAAATAGGCCTAAAATATGGCCAAAAGCTAGCAACAATTATCACACAACAATTATACGAAAATAACATGGAAATAATACAAAATGATAAAAGAATCAATTCAAAAATCGGCCTAAAATATACTACTATTTTTATGGGTTTTTTCATGAAGGAGAATTGAAAGGATTAATGTCAAAATTAACCTAAAGTCTACTATTTTTATGAATGTTTAGTATCAACAATCACCTAAAAATCTAACAAAATTTCAATGGTTTTTATATGTTATTATTATCTAAAAATCTAATGAGAAAGTTATGATTTTAATATGCTTTTATTATCTAAAAATCTAGTAAAAAAACTAAGTAAGAAGACCTAAAATCTACCAATTAAGAATGGGCTCAGGGGGGTGTATGCTGAAAATGGTGGTGAGGTCAGTAACTGGCGCAGGCCCACACATAGAGGCCCATGATAATTGTTTTTGTTCATTTTTGTGCAAAAAAGTGGGAATGCGTGGGCCTGGTGGGGTGTGAAGCCAAATTCGGTTTGCTGAGCCCAAGAGGATTATTGATTCATTATCATGTTAATTAAAAAAACAATTAATTGATAAAAAAAAAGAAATAAAAAATAAATGAGATTGGGAATTAGGTTTAAGACTTATGTGACCTTTGGAGTTCTTTCTCAGACTCTCCTCACGAGCAACCCTGGCGGCGGCGGACGGCGGAGACTCACAAATTCACCGGAGTCTTGACGGCGCACGGCGGAGGACATCACCCTTCTTCGATCCCCCTGCTCCTCTCAAAATCTCTGAATCAAAATCTCTCGATCTCTCTCGCTTAGGATTCATCGTTCTCGATGCCTTGTTGTGTTCTTGAGGATGATGCTGATGCGCGTTGTTTGCAAAGATGATGTTATCGCAACTGGTTGAATCAACGATGATGACGCATTGATGGAAGGGAAGAGTCTCTTGCGGATCGTGAGTCGCTGTGCTTTGCGAATCGGGGAGAACCAGAGTATGAGAGTTGAAGGTTCGATGGAGAATTTTGCAGATTGAAGGAGTGATGAAGATACCGAGAGAAAGATGAAGGTGAGTTTTTTGTTACGATTTCCTTTCTCCTCCTTTTCTAAGATTCTGTTTGCAGTTGAATTCGTCTGCTTCTGATTTTTTTTTGGTAATGATTCTTTCTGTTAGGGAAATTCCTCTGCCGAATCCATGGAGATGAAGAGGATGGAAGTTTTATGTGAGGTGGTGAAGATTGGAGAAAAGATTGAAGAATTGATGGTTATGAAGATGTGAAGAAGATGAGTGGAATGAAAATGAGAATGAAGACGGAAGAGATGATGAATGAAGGGAGTGATGATGAATCAATGGTGGAGAGGATGGTGAAGAAGTGGTGGCTCTGCTCAGAAAAAAAATGGTGGAAGGAGAGTGGCGTATGTAATGGTGGAGAATGGTGAATGCTTGAAGATGAATGGTGATGATGGTTGAGAATGAATGGAGTGTGAAGAAGATGAAAAAGGGTGAAGTGAAGAGAGTGATCGTGAAAATGGAGGAGGAGCTTCTGATTTATAGAGTTTCAGGTATATCTCTGATTTCTATTGCTCTCTCCCCAGAATTCTGTTATGAGGTTTGTTGGTGGTTAGAGAGTAGTTACATATCTGTAACTGAATCAGTTAGGTGGTTTTTGGTTAGTTTTTGAATCTGTTTTTTCTGTTATGCAATTGGTTGGTTCTGTTATGATAAGATAACTGATTTTGTTAGTAGTTAGGATAGGTTCTGAAAGTTAGTTAGTGAATTCTGCTATGTGAAGGTTATAACTGGTTTAACAGTTAGGTTGGTTGAGTTTGGTAGTTAGAAATTGGTTTGTAAAAACTGTTTTGGGTTGGTTACAATTAGAGGCTGAATTGGTTAGAGGTTGTAACACGGTGAACTGACTTTTTATCGATCGAAATGTCGCGGTAAAGCAAGAGTCGCCACCGACTTTTATTTTATCCAAATATTAGAAAGGCTAAAAGAACAGAAAAAAACCTTTTCAAGAAATTTTGAGTTCGGGGGGTAATTATGCAAAGGGAAGGTGTAAGGCACCCTTTGCATCCATGGTTTTCCATGGGCTCTTAATTGCTTTGCTTGCTCGTTTGTTTAGAAAATGTAGATGAAAGAGATAGGGACTTTAGCTCGTAAATGAGCGTTGCCCTTTTGAAAAATTATGAGAAAGAATATAATGAAAGTTTGAGCATTGCAAGGCAATTAGGGGCAATTACCTTAAACTCAGATGATAGGTCTCTTTTTGCCTTTCAGAATGAAAGGGTCTATCCTTGCCATAAGAGGGCAGGAAGCCTTTCGTTTGGAGGTTGAAGGGTCGTCGAAGCATCCTTTGCCATAAGACTGTCCCATGCCATAGAAGGGCAGGTAGTCTAAGGCAAGGATCAGAATAAGCCATTTTCGTAGGCAGCCAGAAGATACCTCAGCCTTTTTCCGTAGGCAACATCCGAGGGTCGGGGTCATTTAGTGTATCGAAGGCAGCATCATTAGGGTCGTATGACCTTTATTCATCGAGGCAGCATGGCTGAGGTATCCTCGAATTCGAGGGACGTGGCTTATTCTGCAAAAACACAAAGGCAACAGGCAGCAGGCAACAGGCAACAAGGCAACAGAGGGGGTTACCCAAAAGCGTGCGTGTGTGCACCAATCACGTGATTATATTCAATTATATTATCTTGTAAATTAATGAGTCTAATTCAATTTAATAGTTGTCACTCCCTATTTTACTAACCACGCAGATAATATAAGGCAAGAAACAGTAATATGGGGAAGGGGACAATGAAACCAGCGGATCCCTTAATAGGGTTTGACATAAGTAATAATTAAATAAGGTCAAGGTTTTAGGGTTACCGACTATTCGAGCTTTGGCAATTGGCGAACCCTGGAAAGAAAGAAACATGACAAACAAAAAAGGGTGAGTGCATTGTCAGGTCCGAAGGCAAACTTCATTAACCACAAAGAAAATAGAATAATAAATTAAAAGTAGAATGGAAAGAAGGTACTTAGCTTGGCATTTGCCTGACAGGGTTGAGGG
The DNA here is from genome assembly GCF_029867415.1 of Vicia villosa. NCBI lineage: Eukaryota > Viridiplantae > Streptophyta > Magnoliopsida > Fabales > Fabaceae > Vicia > Vicia villosa. Next base: position 121,407,834 of record NC_081180.1, read on the forward strand.
CAAGGTTTGCCAGAAGCATCGACTCTGACCATTAGGAATGAGCAGAGAAACAAATAAGGCGTGAGTGTTAGTGTGGAAGTATGTACACGAATAGGCTATATTCAAGACAAAAAATAAGGATTAGGAGCTGGTCATGTAAAAAAATAAGGGTTAAAGTTGTTGTCCTCATGACTTGTATTGTTGTGTATATATAATAGATGAAATTAGGTCAAAGAATGGGCTTGGACCCTAACTTATCTCTTATTGCTAAACTATAATTTTATTTGATTTTAATTTGGCTTTAAATAAATCAAATAAAACCTGAGAATAGACAATAATTTGTCCACGGTCCTCTTGACTGATTAAAATAAATTCCCATAGATTAATTCAAATATTTTTTATATTTATTTGGTTTGTTTAGACTTTAAGTGAATAAAATCCAAATAAAATAAATAAATGTTATAAAAATGAGTGAATGATATTATGGGTCTTTATTTGGAAGGAGGTATGCATGCTTGCTACTTGAGCAATTGGAGCTGAGACTTCTTGAGCCAAAATATCTTGAGATTATGGTGGGAAAATTTTGGGGTATGACAGCTGCCCCTGTTCAATTATCTTAAACCTGAAGATGTAGAGTGGTTTGTATGCCAGTCGGTATCTGAAGGTGGAAGATGATTGAACACTAGAATACCAAGAAATTTGCCCTAACTGAAGTAGGGACTTTTGTCGGAGATGGGTTGAAGACGCCATCCAGGTGTTTCGAGAAGATGTATGATGGAGATGGGCTTGAAGATGCCATCCGACTTGATATACTTGAGAGTCAGAATGTGTCGTACGTTAGACTGTTTCTGAGCCTTAGACTTAGGTTGAGTCGTACGTCAGACTGGGTCTAGCTTGCATCCTCAGATGTCTGGAAAACCGTGCGTTAGGCTGAAGGATATGTCGTATGTCAGATCAGATCCAATTTGCATCCGTAGATGTTTGGAGAAACCGTGCGTTAGGTCGAGGAATGAGCCGTGCGTTAGACTAATCCCAATTGCATCCTCAGATGTCTGGAAAACCGTGTGTTAGGTCGAAGAATAAATCGTGCGTTAGACTATTCTCAGTTGCATCCTCCGATGTCTGGAAAACCGTGCGTTAGGTTGATGGATAAGTCGTGCGTTAGACTAATCCGATTTGCATCCGTAGATGTCTGGAATGCCGTGCGTTAGGCTGAAATTTTTTTTTTTGTATTGAGGAATATTTGTTGGAGATGGGCTTAAAGATGCCATCCAGATGTCGAGACTGAAGTGTTTGAGAAGTAGTTGTTTGAATGTTGATCGTATAGTAGATGAATTAGTTTTTTGGAGAGTTGGTCGTGTCAGCACCGTTCGTAGTAACTGACTTAGACTTTGGAAAGGTGATCGTGTCCACACCGTTCGTGGTGATAGAATTAGATCTCTTGTCGTGTCAGCACCTTTCGTAGTAACCGAATTAGACTTAGGAAATAGTTGATCGTGTCCACACCGTTCGTGATGATGGAATTAGATCTCTGAGAGTTGATCGTGTCAGTACCGTTCGTAGTAACCGAATTAGATCTTGGAGAGATAATCGTGTCTACATCGTTCGTGATGATAGAATTAGATTCTCTTGTCGTGTCAGCACTGTTCGTAGTAACTGAATTAGACTGGGAAGGTTAGTGATCGTGTCTACACCGTTCGTGATGATAGAATTAGATCTCTGAGAGTTGACCGTGTCAGTACCATTCGTAGTAACTGAATTAGATCTTTGAAAATGACCGTGTCATTACCGTTCGTGGTAAATGAATTAGATCTTCGAACGTTGACCGTGTCAGTACCATTCGTAGTAGCTGAATTAGATCTTTGAAAGTTGGAGATTTCGTTCATTTGTCGCCTGTATCCTGCAATAGGTATAGTTAGTCTTTCTGCAATGTCATGATGCATGTATTATGTAATGAATCTCTCAAAATAAATGAGAAACTTTGTATGTTATGGATAAATTCATTGCGAGGTAATGCATGCAATGTATGAATATGTTTATGACATATGATAGGTGAATATGATTTATGTTGTCTTGATTGAGAAAATAAATCTCTATGTCTTTGTGATTTTGATGTCTGATCTTGTTTTGAAGATACTCAGCTGGGGATTTACGGTTTCTGCTTGGGGATGATCAGTAATTTGATGTACCCTGATTTAGAGATATAAATGGACCATGTTGAAGAAGAGCAACTTGTTGGAGAAATAATAGTGTCGAAGATGTAAACTCTGTTGGGGAGTCATGTCTTTGTCGGGACGAGCACATTTGAAGATATCTTCTTAATGATTACCCTGAGGGGATATGATCTTCTGGCTCTGTAGGGAGATGTGGGAAGACATGGGTGTCTTGAAAGTTGCCCCCAGTATTATTCATGGATTTATATTGATTAGGACACACCAATAAATATTGATCGAAGTGTCAAACTGGCCTTCCATAGGTTTGCCCCTGCTAGTAGGAACTTGGAAAGATTCGCCTCGCGAGGACTTTATGAGATGCGTACTATGGGAGATATGCCCCTAGTACTTAGTATGATACCCCTGACTAATCGGGCGGTAGCTTCGGCCCCCACTTGGGTGCATGCCCCTGATTGTTGATGCTTCTGAGGGATTTTTGTATTTTGACCTGATTATCCCAAATTGATCGGGAAATAGTTTGAAACTCACTTGATATAGGCATTTGAGAGTTTCTTAGAGTTTTGACTTGATTGTCCCAGATTGATTGAGCAAAACGTGTCATGCCCCTTGTATACGTAGGAGACATTGCTTCTCGGAGTAATCTTGTCTGTCGGGATAAATTTCAGTCATTAGTTGTACCCTGTGCAAATTCTTTCTGTTGCTAATATTTGAAATTATGTAGCAGAATATGTTTAATAATGAATTCATGAGATGCAATGCATACGTCTGTCTTGAGTTTTTGAAAAACATTAAAACAGGAGGTGTAAAAGTGTGATATTTGTAAAACATGCTATTTTTGTATAAGCGAGATATCGACTCAGCATTTTAGTAAACCTTAAGGAGTCGGGATACCTTTTTGGTGACAGTATGCTTCCGAACTAACCATGCTTCAATTAGGACTTTCAAGGGTTGTAACGTGGCTTGGTTCACGGTTTAAGAAACAAAGGATAAAGGCTCAAAATTTGATTGTACCCACCCCTCTTCGTGATGATCTTCAGTCCTAAGCTCAGTTAATTCAACTTATGCATTCAGGTTCTGAGAGACTTTTGAATTTGCACATTTGATAATGATGATGGTTTCCAAGCAGGGAGAACTTTTGAGATGGCAGTCACTTCTTCCTTTTGGTAGTCACAACTTTGAGTTGTTCAAGAATTTATTGACTTCTCTCTTTTTTTTCATCTTTTTGATATCCCTAACTTTTGCCTGAACTGTCTATTTTGAGCTTACAGTCAGCGGGATGCCTTGATTTTTTTTGCCTAAGTCACCTTTTTGATTTTTGACTTAGCAGGCTTTTCTTTGTATATATGTTTTTTCATTTTTTTTTTTGAAAGATATTGACTGCGTTGCTTAATGATTGATGAACCATCATTGTCTTTTGATTGACATCTCCAACACTTCTTTGATGTGTATGGTTGAACGTTTATGATTGAAACCTTTGTTGAAAGGTGTAACGAATGATTCTCTTAAAAACAGAATGCACAGCCAAATTAACTGAGAACTACCTTGCCCCAGGTTATGATCAAGGGTTTTAATTAATACAAGAAAATCTTCTACTTCTTAGGCTCAACGGGGTTGACGAGGGATTAACATCCTTATATCTCCACTGTTTAGGAATTGAAACAATGCCTGTACATCGTCAGCATAGTCCGCTCAAAAGCATACTGTGTGAGGTTGCGGTATCGCTTTCGTCATCCTCCCTCAGAAGGCTTATAGCTTAGCAGGAGTTGAATATCACAAAAACATATGCGGAATAAAGACATAATTAAAAATGAGTGATAACGAAATAATTTATTCAAGACAAACATATGCAATGCACTGATGATGATTATTAAAACAGATAATGTCTATCATGAGTCAAATGTTTAAACAAACAGAATAGAAATTGCACATGAAAGTAGATCTAATGATCCAATAGTTCGTCCGTCTAGATCTCAATCAGTCTTGTCATGACTAGGCATAAGAGCGGCGATCACCACAGGAGTCTCAAGAGGGGTGAATTAGATTTCTCCATCATTGATCAGATCTTGAATCTTATTCTTCAATGTCCAGCAATTGTTTTTGTAATGTCCAGGACTGTTGGAATGGTACGCACACCTCGCGTTGAGTTTATAGTCAGGAGTGGAGGTGTTAGCATTTTTAGGAGGGTCCCTCAGAGTAATCAATTCGATCTTCAATAGATGTTGTAATGCTTGAACCAATGACATATTGATCTCGGTGAATTGATGCTTGGGTACGTCTGGCTTTCTTCGTTGTTGTGGAACTGGTGTAGAGATTCAGAGTATCCGGGATTCGAGCTTCCGGAATGTATCTGACATAGGACATCAGAACGAGTTATTCATTAAACCATATCTGAAGAGGAATGCCAGAACGGGTCATACATTAGACCATATCTGGAAGTGGGAAATCAGAACGAGTTATTCATTAGACCATATCTGAAGGAGAACAATCAGAACGAGCCATGCATTAGATCATATCTGATAAAGGATGTCAGAACGAGTCATTCATTAGACCATATCTGATTGAGAATACCGGAACGGGTCATACATTAGACCATCTCTGATAGAGAATGCTTGCTTGTTAGAGTCGATGAGTTATTTGACGAAGTTTTGGAATGTAAAAGGGCTTGTCAGAATGAATCTCCAGCTCGATTATATCTGAGAGGAATGATTGTCGAGGCGGAACCTGAAAACAAAGTTAGAAATATGCAATGTCATGAATGCAAATGAAATGTTTTCAAGGATCTTTAAGAATCTAGTTAGCAGCATTAGAAAATGAGTTGGTCACGTCTTTGTTTGAAGGATTCCAAATTTTGTCTTTGACCGTTCTTCTTTGAGAATCAAGCTCACCATATCGAGTGGGTCATCGCCTCTGATTCGGGATACTTCTGAATTTGAACATGCATGGCTAGAGGAAAATAAATCCTCTTGCCCCTTGATTGGTACTGTGTCTTTGAATTGGAAGGTACGTGGCCAGAGGGAAATAAATCCTCTTGCCCCTTGATGGGAGATCAGTCTTTGATAAGAGCACCTGAAATTGTGCGCCCTAAATTCCTAAGATCCTTGAAAGGGTTAGTTAAATCATGTTATGCTTATGATGTCATGATGTCATGGATGTTATGCGAATGCGGTTCATTAGGCATAGTGTGGGGTAGTAAGGACAAACAAGTCCTTTTAACAAAACCTGCAAGGAAACGAAGGTTAGCAGCAAACACCAACAAGTCACGCAAGTCACACAAGTCATACAATTTTGCCTTATGGTTAGGCTTGCATGAAGTTCATAGGTCTATACCCTTCTTCCTTTTGTTTAGTTGGTTCAACCTGTCCTAAAAAGTAACCAGGTTCTATGGTGCTCATATCCCTGATCTTTCTCGTGGGCATTGTCTCAACATAGCACTCAATCGGCCAGCCAAAAGCACCCCTTGAGTCTAATCTCAATGAGTGTAGCATCGAGTATCAACCGGCTTCAGTCAGGAATCCGAAGCCAGCCATCTCGCTACTTCTTATAAGCCAAAGTCAAGTTCAACTAAGGTTCTAAAGGCGAATTAGTGCTCATGACACCACGCGGTAGCCAAATGTCTCCTCGATCAAATTCAAGGGCCATCAGGACAAACCAAAGCGTCGCACTAACGGTGGCCACCAGTTCAACCATAACGATACATGTCGTACAGTCTCCCTGATCTCATGCCACATACCTAAGGTACTCAGATCCGGGTTAGGATCTTTCACACAACAGAATACCCAAAACAGCCCTGCAAAATTAAATCAAACAAAGCAAACAAATAGAAGACATTTAAATGAATCCTAAACTTTTAAGGTAACCCCTCTTTTATCGAAATATGTCCCCAGCAGAGTCGCCAGTTCTGTAACACGGTGAACTGACTTTTTATCGATCGAAATGTCGCGGTAAAGCAAGAGTCGCCACCGACTTTTATTTTATCCAAATATTAGAAAGGCTAAAAGAACAGAAAAAAACCTTTTCAAGAAATTTTGAGTTCGGGGGGTAATTATGCAAAGGGAAGGTGTAAGGCACCCTTTGCATCCATGGTTTTCCATGGGCTCTTAATTGCTTTGCTTGCTCGTTTGTTTAGAAAATGTAGATGAAAGAGATAGGGACTTTAGCTCGTAAATGAGCGTTGCCCTTTTGAAAAATTATGAGAAAGAATATAATGAAAGTTTGAGCATTGCAAGGCAATTAGGGGCAATTACCTTAAACTCAGATGATAGGTCTCTTTTTGCCTTTCAGAATGAAAGGGTCTATCCTTGCCATAAGAGGGCAGGAAGCCTTTCGTTTGGAGGTTGAAGGGTCGTCGAAGCATCCTTTGCCATAAGACTGTCCCATGCCATAGAAGGGCAGGTAGTCTAAGGCAAGGATCAGAATAAGCCATTTTCGTAGGCAGCCAGAAGATACCTCAGCCTTTTTCCGTAGGCAACATCCGAGGGTCGGGGTCATTTAGTGTATCGAAGGCAGCATCATTAGGGTCGTATGACCTTTATTCATCGAGGCAGCATGGCTGAGGTATCCTCGAATTCGAGGGACGTGGCTTATTCTGCAAAAACACAAAGGCAACAGGCAACAGGCAACAAGGCAACAGAGGGGGTTACCCAAAAGCGTGCGTGTGTGCACCAATCACGTGATTATATTCAATTATATTATCTTGTAAATTAATGAGTCTAATTCAATTTAATAGTTGTCACTCCCTATTTTACTAACCACGCAGATAATATAAGGCAAGAAACAGTAATATGGGGAAGGGGACAATGAAACCAGCGGATCCCTTAATAGGGTTTGACATAAGTAATAATTAAATAAGGTCAAGGTTTTAGGGTTACCGACTATTCGAGCTTTGGCAATTGGCGAACCCTGGAAAGAAAGAAACATGACAAACAAAAAAGGGTGAGTGCATTGTCAGGTCCGAAGGCAAACTTCATTAACCACAAAGAAAATAGAATAATAAATTAAAAGTAGAATGGAAAGAAGGTACTTAGCTTGGCATTTGCCTGACAGGGTTGAGGGCAAGGTTTGCCAGAAGCATCGACTCTGACCATTAGGAATGAGCAGAGAAACAAATAAGGCGTGAGTGTTAGTGTGGAAGTATGTACACGAATAGGCTATATTCAAGACAAAAAATAAGGATTAGGAGCTGGTCATGTAAAAAAATAAGGGTTAAAGTTGTTGTCCTCATGACTTGTATTGTTGTGTATATATAATAGATGAAATTAGGTCAAAGAATGGGCTTGGACCCTAACTTATCTCTTATTGCTAAACTATAATTTTATTTGATTTTAATTTGGCTTTAAATAAATCAAATAAAACCTGAGAATAGACAATAATTTGTCCACGGTCCTCTTGACTGATTAAAATAAATTCCCATAGATTAATTCAAATATTTTTTATATTTATTTGGTTTGTTTAGACTTTAAGTGAATAAAATCCAAATAAAATAAATAAATGTTATAAAAATGAGTGAATGATATTATGGGTCTTTATTTGGAAGGAGGTATGCATGCTTGCTACTTGAGCAATTGGAGCTGAGACTTCTTGAGCCAAAATATCTTGAGATTATGGTGGGAAAATTTTGGGGTATGACAGAGGTTAAAGACATAACTGTCAGTTAGTTAAATGGTATGGATATTGAGAATTTAATGTTAAATAGTGAGTGTGTTTTATTTGTGTATGCGGACTGAAATGTTGAATGGTGGTTCTGAATATATGTATTGCAGGGACTGAATATGATGGTGTTTTGATGCTGCAAGGTTTTATGTTAGTAAGGCATAGTGCAGTGCTGGTTCGGAATAAGCGGTACGGTGACGAGTCAAATTAGATGAGTTTGATTTGGTATGTATGAGATGTTAGCTGACAGTTAGGGATAGTTTGACTTATATTGCAGGCTTGAAGAATGAAGGTTGGTTCACCTGAGGCAAGGTATCCCTGTTAGGTATTTTGTTGTATATAATTTTCTGATGAATGTAGGACATGGGCTGTTTTGCATAAGTGTTGGGATTGGCTTTGAAATTGAATGATTTGAATGGATGGTTTGTGGAATGCGTATGTCTTGTATGTATGGCTTGACAGTAGGTTGTTTTAGTTGTGAATTGTAGGAGCTGTTGTGAATTGTTAGTGATGTTAGGATGAGTTTATGAATGGAAACTTATATGATAAGTTGCAGCATCTTTTTGTCAATTGCGATCCGGTTTTGGTTTATTTCTGTTTTCGAACTGATGCGGATTCAATCTTATTTGTTTTTTTTTCCTTTGCTAGTGCAGGTTCAAAACTGAAGTGCAGCCCGCTTTTCGCATGAATAGAGTTTATCTTGGAGAGGTTGTCTTGTGCAAGCTTGTTTCGGCTCAAGATTTTGTAGCATATCACGAAGGATCTATTGAATAAGCTTTGAAGATGGATGTCTAAGATTTAGGACCTTATTTTTGTGTAGTTTTGTAGAGATATTTGAAATGTAGTTGAAATGATGTAATGGACACTGTTGTTCTTTTTTTGGATATGTACATTAAAGTTTGAACTTGAATTTGAATCTTGAATTTGGAAAAAGCCTTGGTGCACATGAATTTAATCCTTTCTTTTGAATATTTGATCCTTTGAACCTTGAGAGGTGATGATCTTTAATCAACTTTAGTAAGAATCTTTATTTTGCAAGTAACAAGCATCTTGAAAGAAAAACCATGTCTTGATCCTACAAAATCCGCAAATTCAATGTCTCGTGTCATACCTCTGTAATTTTCTTCGAATGATGATTCTCATAGACAAAAAGAAAGTCTCGAGAATTCTTGAAAGTGATATGAAGTAGAGTAAGGGATATGATCATGAAGATATCCTTGATATGAAACCCCCCATACAAATGAACCTTAGCCGATGACCGCTAACAAATTCAACCTCGCACGTTGATGAAGAAGGGCTTAAGATATCGAGATTTAACAACACTTAGCTTATAGCATTCTTAGCACAACAGGTGGCAATCGCAATCCAACCGCCCTTGATAATCTTGATGAAGGTGACTTTGTATCTTGGTGCAGGAGAAATACACAATAACCAATATATCAAAACCTCAACTCCACCAACCATGATTGATGAAAGAACCGTTCACAAAAAGCTTGAATTAATATTAGAGTCTCGAAGCAATGAAGAAACCCTACTCTTCTACATCCTCGATCCCATGCCAATTTTATTGATTAATGATGCATGATGTGTTAGATGACCTAATGGAGAGTATGCAGATGAAATGCAAAGCTATAAGCCAGTTAAAAAATTGAAAGGTGTCGCTACCGCAAAAAATGGAATCAGAGTCGCCACTAATATATTTATCCCATAAGGGAAAGGAATATCAGGAAACCTAACTCGGAATAAGAACAAGGTCTTTCGACCATAGAACAGGGCACGGGAGTCGGTTACGCAAGGGGAAGGTGCTAGCACCCCTCACGCCCATCGTACTCGATGGTATCCACCTATGTTTGTTTCTATCTAAAGGGTGTATCTATGTCTAAAACCTAAATGCGAATGCATGCAAAAAGAAATACGGGGAAAAGAAGGAATTATTTACAAGTGTGCTCGCTTAGGCCCCGCGACCCAATGCCTACGTATCCCTTACAAGGAATCAGAGCGACCGTAGTTCGGCTCAAGATTTTCTATGTTTTTGTGTTTTTTAGGTGAACAGAGGTTAAAGTCGCACTCCACGATGCTCGACCTTTGGAGACTTATACGCCTAATTATGGAATGGATTCAACATGTTCTTAAGAATGCCACGAGGGCGAGAGATAGAAGAGAGTTTGAGCGTTTCGAGGAAATCCCTAAAGCAAGGGAAACTCGAGTTACTCTATGGTTTGTGTTTTTTAGAAGTTGGGAACTTACGCCTGAATGGGACCCTAAAGCAAGGGAGATCCAAGCACTCGAACATTCCCTAAAGCAAGGGGTGTTCAAGCTTCCATTCCCTTTTTAAGATTTTCACTTTTTTATTAATGTTTTAAGTATTTTCTTTGTATTTTTTATGGGGAATTTATTCAAGTATTTTTATTAAATGTTTTATGGTTGAAAAGAAAAAGAATGAAAAAGAGGGGGGCTAGCCTATTTTCTAAGCCTAATGTTATTCTAATTCCTATTTAAAATCTAAACTAAATCTAAAGGAGATTAACTAAAAAGAGTTGTTTTAACAACTAGGGGGCATTTTGACATTTCACAAAATATAGAAGATACTCACAAAATACAAGAGAATAAAATCTAAACTAAAAAAGAAAGTATTCACAAGCAATTGTATTTTTATTCATGTCAAAGCTATTTTAGGATTAAAACTAAAAGACTATGTATTTTTTATTTATGAACCAATCACGATTCAAGAAAAATCAACAATTAAGAATCTAAAAAAAAAACTATGGAATCTAAAAATCTAATTGGTTAAGAAAATATATATTTTGTCATGTTTTTATTTAAGCAAAAAAACAATTAGTATGCAAAAAAGAATAAAAGAGAGAAAACTAATTTTTATATTTTTATATATCAACAGGGGGGTATATCAGTAAAAGCCAAATGAACTAAAGTCCATGTTAACAACAATTTGGGCCTGATTCAGGGGGTGGGGAGAATAATAGCGCTACAGCCCAATCCAGAAACATATGGGTGCATTAGGAGATAAAGGGTATAATCCAAAAAGTAACAAAGCCCACACGCGTGGCCCAGATCACACTTCACATTATTTCACATTTTTGTTATCATTTTATTATGTCAGCACTTTATCACATATTTGTGTGGTCCTAATAAAAAACGTGACAACATGCAGCATATCACACCTCAATTGGTCACAAATGGTTTTAAGTATAATAGGACAAAAAGGGAGCCTTAACTAATCACATTGCGCCACCTTGACACTAAATGATTGGAATAAAACAAAATAGCCAAAAGCTGGGAAATTAAGCCAACCACGACGTGCCACCTAATAAAAACAAAATCTACCTCCACCTAAACCTACCGGAGCCGAAGATGCTCCGGTCATCTTCTCCACTTCGCTCCGCCGTCGCTTCGCCGCCAAAACAACCGAAAACGGAAAAAGCTCACGTATTCTGACTCGGTTTTCGCCGCTGATCACAGATTCGGCCTTAGTTTTACCTAAATCTTTCTCTATCATACAAAACGAAAGCGAATACGAAACCCTACCTTAATGAAATTTCACCAACAGCAACGTAACTTCGCACTAATGATCTTCATGAAACATAGAATTCAGATATACTGTTCAAACATCCAAACATTTCATACTTCACAATAACGAACGAGTTCAAGATTCACGCATATAATACATCACACAGTCGCAAACACATTGGTGTTCAATCTTAACCTCTAGCATCTATCGAAACATACGCTAACGAACACGCAATATCAAGATTCACGCATATTCAAGTATAACCATAACATTCAATGAAAACATACATCCTCAAGACTTAATATGAATCAGAACTTGCAAGCTTCAAGATAAATGAACCGAATGCATGAACTACCGCATGTGATCTAAGATGCTGAGAAGGTTTTAGGTACTCACTTGTTCTGAATCTTGGATTGAAATCTTCGGAAAAACTTCGAGATCCTTACACTCCTTAGCGTGTGCCTTGCTTTGGATTTGCAATAACGCGTTAACGATGACGAAGATTCCGGTTAAACACTGTAATCCATGGGATCTTGATAACTACCGAGGCGCGGTAGTCACTGCAGTGATGGCGGAGGTTGGAGCATGAAAGATGAGCAGTGGCGGTGATTACGGATCGGAGGGAGTTAGTTACGGTGGTGAGAGGTGGTGGATGATGAAGATGATGGTTCGTTGAAGGTGGAGAGAGAGTTTGTTATGGTTTGTTATGGTGGAGAGAGAGAAAGACGAGAGAGAAAGGAGAAAGATGAGGGAGGAGTATGAAGTGTGAAGTTGGAGAGAGTGAAGGGGAAATGAATCGTGGTCCAAGAGTGATGAATGCTTGGTGTTTATATAGCATGGAGTGGTGATGCATAGTTTGCATTTTGCTGGTGTGGGCCTTTTGAATCTTAAGAAGAAAGTTGTTCACATTTGTGGAAAGTCTCTTTCTTACTTTTTGTTTTAGAAAATATGCCTGGCCTTGTAATAACACATTGGTGTGCTGCTGAACTTATGCGTTTTTGAGCCAACCACGATGCTAACTTTGAAGCCATGCAGCTCTTGCCATAGTTCACAACATAACTCACTCTCAGACTCAGTTTAAAGAGGGCATGTAAGACTAGAGATTTGATGTTTGGGAGTTTTCTAAAGGATGATTAGAAACGTGAGAAAACTGGTCCCAAACCTATAGCATTGTTGCTGCAAAACTCTGCGCGCGCGTGCCTTAGCTTAGCCTCAAGAACTTAGGTGAAACATGACTAGACGAGGACATGGCTTTGTGACTTTATATCTCGCTCACTATATACTTGAAATTTATCATCCATGGCTCATTAGAGAGAACACATGGCAAGGAGTAGATACACACCACTCTTGAATCAAATGGCTGTTTCTATTTCCTTAAATATGGACCTGAAGATAGCCCACCACGTGTTTGATAAATTGCTCACGCGTGCACCTGGATTTGTGCCCAGCAATATGACTTGCACAAGTGTAATTCTTCAAACTTCTCTCCTTCGTATCTTTCTATTCACACCTCTTTTGACAAAATTCCCAACTACAATATTGTAGAGGGCTATGAAATGAACATTCTTGGTATTGACCTTGTCTTGAATTGAGGCCTAGAAGTGTGTGTAAGCTGGGGTCAAAGTCAGCTGCTTGACAAGTTTCAAACTCTCAAAATTTTTCTAAGTATGGAAAATGGTTTCCATGTGATTCTTCCAACTTTCTCGTCTTTTATCTCTTTAACCAGGCCTCGAATGAGAAAACTCCCAACTAGAGAATTGTAGAAGACCATGATTTGAGCAACTTTCATGTTGAGACTTTCTTGAAAAAATGTCTTGAGATGCGTGCAATATCTGCATGAAGTGAGCTAGTCAACCAAATTTCCAACTTTTCAAATATTTTCCTAAGTATAGAACTTGCCTTTTATGGACATTTCATTTTTCAACTAATTTCCATATTTGGTAACCTTTTGCATTTTCTTGATTTTATTCTTTTCCATTGACTTTCTTTGACCGATTTTCCACCAACAGCCAATATTTGACATTTGACCCTGATTTTTTACCAAAAAGTCAACTTTTCCGATTCTTTCCAATTTCAGGTGCATTTCCCGATTAAATTGTTTCTGATCCCATTCTCAATCAACTCTTAACCAAAGGAGCTCCAGTGAATGATATTTTTCCGGGCAACCATATTTTCGTATCAACAGTCAACTCCTGACCAAGTTTTGACCAGAAAGTCAACAGGGTTGACTTTGGTCAAAAAACCCTAATTTTGACGACCCTGATGAACCTGAGATTTGTATCCTTTAACCTGAGCTTTGACTCAGAGAGAATAAAACCCTGATTTTAGGAATATGCTGATGGAAATAATCCTCTATAATCAGACTTTAGATCCTTTCTTCTGAACCAAGAGATTTTCTCAACCTCAGCCTCTTTTGTCAATTTTCTAGAACAGTAACTGTGATATGAATGAATGAAGTGGATGAATGTCCTACATGAGGTATGCACATGAATGTAAGGTGGGGCCAATTGGGGGAATAAATAAATGGGCAAATTTTGGGGTGCAACAAAAGGGTAGGACAAATTCGGGGTATGACATTCCCATCAAAAGGTTTTAAAATTTTACAAACATAGAGAAGCCCTGGTTTTAGTTTTTCCATATTAACATCAATTTATCAAAGCTCTTGATACCCTATGTCATACTCCGGTTCATTTTTGTTTGCTTCTATATAAGCAACTTTCTCTTTTCTATGAAACTTATTCGACACGGCCTTTTCAACTTTTAAGTGTTCGACCATGTCTCTTAGGTACTGGGTGTGTAGTTTCTTCCTAATGGAATAGTCTAAACCTCTAGATCTCATTTAGATTAGTTCATGCTCAGGAACCTGGGTAACACACCTTGCTTTTAATAGCCTGAACCTATTTAGATAGTCATATACTAACTCAGAAACTCTGCGCCTTACAATAGCCAATTCCCTGAGGCTCATCTTTGATTGCCCCATATAGAATTGTTCATGGAACACTCTATCTAATTGTCTCCAGTTATGTATAGAATGTTAAGGGAAAATAGTGAACCATGTAAAGGCATTCTTAGTCAAAGAGTTTGGAAAAGATCTCATTTTTCAGGTTCTCATTATTCTCCATATCGCATGCCTCGGTTTGGTATCAGGCGATATGTTCAACAATCGATTCGCTCGCGTTGCTTGCAAATTTGGTGAATTTGGGAACTTTCCAGCCCCTATGAATTTTGGTTTGCAGTACATACTCTCATAACGAGGACACAAAGTTTGGCCTATGTAGGCCTATATTGAGACCTTTCTGGGACAAAATGTTTTCGACCATAAGGGCCAAAATATTTTGCCATCTTAAGTTGTTATGTTTAACATTTCTGACCACCTCTTCGGCATCTTGGGTTCTGTTCACCAACATTACTCTTTGTTTATTTTGACCTATATATTCATTCTCTTATCTTAGAGTGGAAGGTTTTATAGGTCAAAATTCTAACTGTTGTTTCCTTTGGTTATTAGAGCTAAAAAATATAACCCGCTCCGCTAAGGTGACGGGTTGGCAGGCGACGAGCTTGCCTACCTATTTTTTATTTTTTTAAAAAAGATTATTAGGCTTTATTTTACATTTCAATTAGGCAATATTGTCGAGGTAGAATAAAATTGTAAATAACTTAAGTACTTGTTTATTTGAATTCTAGAAAAGAACTAGTGATAAAATTGAACAAACATATGTGGAGAGGATGTTGTCTTCTTCTTCATCCCAAGGAGTATATGATGTCTAACATGAAAAAGGGACTTTAGAAGGAATGCTACGAAAACATTTCTTAGTTGAATCACATGTTTAGAACTAGTATGCTTCCGAACTTGCGGCGATTTACTTCTTCAAGTCATAGCTTCTTCCTAAAAGCACAATGTTACAATGATTTTGCCACTTTCTGAAAATACCCAATTTTTTTTTTGGGCATGTTCTATATTAAAATCTTGACCAAAGTTATCAAGTTGGGAGAAATTCGGGCTTTACATGGTATGATATGAACACATTGCTTTGTTGTGTTAGTGATTTTTTGAGTACATTTGCTTTTGGTCTTTTTGTAGTTATTCACAATAATAAATGTATAAAATAAAATTATCAAGAATTGGAAAAATATTAAGGCTTGGCGGGCCGACTGGCCCCGTTACTTCTTTAGCTCGCGAGGTTTTTTGTTTTGGCGGGACGGACTGAGTGGGTAGGTGGGCCTAAAACCCCAACCCAAACCATCATTTTTTGGCGGGTGAGTGGACCGGCCCGGTGGGCCATGGCCCGTTTTAACACCCCTAGTGGAAGCCAGTGCATTTGCAGCTTATGTTAACGCACTTGTTTGTAGGCATGCCATCATCGCTGGTGGTATACCATATGGATATTCTTTGCCACCCATAAGGAAAAGAAAAACTTGGAAGATAATGTAGCCTAGGGTCCCCCAAAGTTGGTCTTATGACCGCAGGGTTAATGGGGAAACTCAATGATTGCAGTGGAGGAACCGCCCCATCAGATAGTATCGACAACACTGGCGTAGATGATACAATATGAGTCATTAATTCGACAGAGGTCGAAACAACCGCATCTCCAATCATTGATCCAATCGGTTGTTCTTATGCATTTTTGGAATTATTTTGAGTCTTATAAGTATGAGTGAAAATAGGCCAGACCACCTAACAGAGGCCTACGACCTAGCCTACATAGGCTCAGGCCATACTTTTTTTAAATAGAAAAGGCTTAGATTTTTTATAAGCTTATTGAGTTAAAAAGGCTAGGCCACCGCCATAAAAAATCATCTTACGTCTATCAGGCCGTCCTATTTAAATAAAAAAGAATAAATTTATTATTATTATATTTTATTTTCACTTTGAAATAAATTACAAAAATAAATCTTATTTATCTCAAAGAACTTATGAAGATAAGCTGAAAAATATTATGAACAATGTTCTTAGTTATTTTCATGAGTTCTCTTGAACAAATAGTATCCCAAAACTTATGTTAATAGGTAAACTTGAATAAGTAAATGTAAATAAGCATTTAGTCTCATTGATATTTTAATTTGTTAGTCTATTTAAACATTTGTTGAATTTCTTATTTATAAATATTCAAATAAAACAGGTTTTTATATAGGTTAATAGGCCAAACAGGCCTTCAAAAATGCCAA
The DNA here is from genome assembly GCF_029867415.1 of Vicia villosa. NCBI lineage: Eukaryota > Viridiplantae > Streptophyta > Magnoliopsida > Fabales > Fabaceae > Vicia > Vicia villosa. Next base: position 121,424,328 of record NC_081180.1, read on the forward strand.
GTTTATGCCTAAAAATAAGCCTATGATAGGCCACAGACTAAACTTAGACTTTGTAATTTTTAGTAGGCCAGCTCAGGTTTGGCAAAGCCAAACTCGGTCCAGCCTATTCCCATCCCTAGTTAGAAGTAGGAATGTTATATGAAGGTGGACACGTCATTTTAGGGAGAGCTTTACCACTTCTCAAATGTATACATACATAAACATTATGAAAATTTCACGCATGAAGAACAATTTGTAATAAAAAGAACACAATAATTTGTAAAATTGGTAAATTTTGCACAAAAGGGTCCCATTGGGCGTGTCAACTTGGTCACCAGTGATTTTGGTAAATAATCACTTCGTTTTAAATAGTTACTTGCAAGATCAGACTAGAAAATTCTATGACATTTTGTGCATAATTTCTCCAAGAAAAATGTTTATATGTTTTTATAAGTATACGAATCGACTAAGAAAGTAAGAAGTAAAGAGTTTGAAAATGAAAGGGAATGGAGGGTTTCGACTGCGTCGAAGTCTCACATGCAAGAAAATATAATGTAAAGGTAAAGGCTGGAAAAAAGTAAGTAAAGTAAATGAAAATGCTTTGCTTAAATTTATAAAAGTTGGTGTGCAGAATTATACATAGTTCTCTCAAACTCGTTTCTCACTTATTTTGAGTTCTATAGAGATTTTACAATGGTATTATCACATAAATCCTAACACAAGTACCACTATATATACTAATACACAAATACCTACCTACTACTACTATGTTTTCAACATTTGACACATATCATACTGCATGGTTCCCAACCTTCTAACTTTCTTCCACGCGTCTTTAATATATGTATAAGACCAAAAAGCAATTACTCAATCTAATCTCTTTGTCTTGTCTCAACCGTCGCAGTCAATTATCCACCTTGTCGAGCTTATGAGAACAATACACACATAACTTTGGAAAATATACTAAGTCCCAAATCTTAGGGTTAATGTATCGAACTTAACATGAATGGTCGAAGACCATTCCTGTCGAACACATCATCAAATGTTCTCGTTTTCACTAAGTATTATCTCAGCACAATATTCCTTATTTGAATTCATCACATCGAGAATTTTGTGCTAATAACATGACTTAGAGGTAATGAATCTTGGTCGTCATCTTTAGTGTTGTTGTTCAACACATAGTTGATTTGTGTCTCACTTTCTTCTTCCTCATCGCCAACAACGTCGACTTCTGCTTTAAATCCATCTGAAGCTACATCTTTAGATTCAAATTGATAAAATATATATGATTGTTAAGATGGAAGAGTTTGTTGGATTAAACTATACAACTCAATATTGTTGAATCCATAATGTTCGTGATTAACAAACATATTTTCAACATCTTCATAATCTCGAACCTTTAGTTGATAAAATAGGAACATATAATTGGGGTTTGGCTTGTTTGTCCCTTCTCTACAGCTCTTTGTGTAAAAACCCAAAGAAAAACACATCTACATTTTATAGATACGCTGTTTTGCTCCAAGCATGTGGTTGGTCTAGATTGTCGTCTCTAACACCAGCCAACCACAACAACTTCACATTTCCCTACGCATAAAAGTACGTTAATAAATTATTTCCATTTACTTAATTTATCCATAGTTATTTAGGGCTTAAGGAATTTTTTTTAACTTTTTTGGTTTAGGTGGTCGACTCGTTGTAACACCCCTCTAATACCCCGCGGCAATTAATAAAATTTAATCAGAGTAACATGCTACAAGGGTGTCACAATTCATAAATAAAGAAAACCAAATTCGTCATATGTCATGCATTCACCAAGGACATCTAAACATAACTCATAATTCAAATTATCATGTTTACACAGCGGAAATAAATCGTTAAGTCAACATCACATCATTAATGTATCAGACTTCAAAAATAATTTAAAAAAATGGAGTTATCATCTAGAACTCAAAACATCGCGTTCCCACTGTTACATCTACCAGAGCATGACACCTGACACAACTACTAAACCGACTTATGAGCTAATCCTCACCAAGTCAAGCCGCTATCCTCAATCTGAAAAATGACAACAAGTAAGGGTGAGTCTCATCACAGTTAACCAATGTTATTGCATCATAAATAACAATATATCATAGTTATATCATTCACCCAATTGTTTCATATTCAGACATTCCGTCATACACATCTTCATCAACTATCGAGTCATAACACATAATACATTATTCATGCTATAAAAGTTATGCATGTAACACCCCGAATTTAATTAAATTGGTTAATTAAATTACTGAAGGATTTAAATATTTGATTTAGTCGAATTTGGATTGTCAGTGTTATTTAAGGGCGTATTTGGAATTATATAAATCGAAGTCGGATTTTAGTCGGACGGTCGAAGAATAATATTAAGAATAATATTACTTATAAGTCGGAATTATTATATCGACGGAATATTATTAAAAGTGTGTCATACCCCAAAATTTGCCCACGCTTTTCAAAAATTCAAAACTATTTCAAAAATTGGATTTTTATAAAATCTCGGGTTCATTTACATTGACATCCTGAATTTTATAAATATTCGATTTAAAGTCTATTTTAAAATATAGCAGTTTACTCTTAAATTGTTTATATTTTAATAAATAGCAAAATGCTGGCTGACACTTCATAAACCTTCAATTGGCTTTTTATTTCAACAAATAAATAGCACAATTGGTAAGAAAGTACGGTTTGCAAGTATAGGGTCTCGGGTTCGAATCCCACTTCTAACATTTTTCCCTTTTATTGGCTTCTAACTTTAGTTTTATTTTTATTTATATTAAAAAAAAATCACAAAAAATAAGTTTTTTAATTATTTAATTTTAATTTTCGTTTTAATTTTTTATTATTTATTAAAAAATAACTTTTTTCACTTTATGCACTTTTTAACTCAAAAAATGACTAAAATTTATAAAATATTAAAAAAAAAAGAAATTTTAATTCCAATTTTCGTTTTTTATTACTTAGCATTTTTAAAAAATATCTTTTTCATCTAAGTCATAATTTTATGCATTTTATAACTCAAAAAAATAGAAAAAAAAAAAGTTTTAAAGTTAATTTCTTATGTTTAGCTTTTTTTTATTCTTAAAAAACAAGTAAAACTTTTTTGGAAAAATTTAATTTGAATTGGTGAAGTATTAAAGTCAAATTATATTTGATTTAATTATTCATCAAGACTTATTTTTTATTCCATTTATAATTGACCTAATGTTTTCCTATAAAACGAACCAAATCCTAACCTACTGGGATAGACACGATCATCTCTATCACGTACAACCAACAGTTTCACTACTTGTTCCACTCTCACGTATACACTATCAGATCACCCACTGTACATATTTCCTTTTACTTTTCACGTTTCTTGTAATATCCCCAAATGACATTCCTCTTCACCACATATTTTTTTTTAAGATCTGTATATGAGTTTTGTTTATCTAAAAAAACATCAACTAATCTTTTCTAACCTTCAGGTCATAAACTCTTCACAAAACATAACATACAAAAACAATTTCCATCAACACCATGAACACATATCATTAACTTCCCTTTAACCTCCGCCAATCGCAACACAACAGTCGCGCCGTCGACCAATCATTCTTAATATCTTTATTCATACTTGTTTTCTTGTGTGTTTGTTTCTTTGGTTTTGTTTACAGGAAGGAGAAACAGCGGTAAAAAGATGGAAGAAGATCTGAATCCGCCGTCAAAGACTGTCGAACAGCCGCATCCTCAGACTCCAGTCTACAAAGCCGCAGCTTGTCTACAACCGCTAGACACGTCTCCAAACTTCAGCCGCGAAGCACCACGCCGATCTTAACTTGAAGCACCCAGCCACGACCAATTCGAGTTGTTTTATTAAAAAACGGAGTCGCACCGACGTTGCCTTTATGTCGACACCGAGTTTGTTCCAGATCCACCGCGCGGTAGCCCTTAGCTTAGCCACCGATCCACCGCGATGTACTATCCTCTGTCGGCCATCCTTCATTCAGGTTTCTCCTTCCACTTTTCTCTGTTTGTTTTATTTTGTAGAGAATTCACGTATGTGTTTGATCTAAAAGGAGAAGGAGAATTTTATTTATGTACCTAATGTGTTGTTTGAGTGGCTGTTGGGATTCCATTACTGTGAATGAAGTGAGATAGAAAAAACTATTTAGAGAAAGGGATGTCATGATGTACCAAATGCTACCTTTTTTTATTTATTTATTTATTTATTTAGTGAATTTTTTAATTAATTTATTCTAAACCAATTGCTACGTTTCAGGTTGTTATTTTGTTGTTGGATTCTATTTTTTTTCGTGGCACTTGCGTGAAAGGAGGGTTTGCCTCCCTATTTGACTTTTCTTTCTACACTTCTTCAATTTATTTTATTAGTTATTATTATTCTAGTTTTATTATCTAATAAGTCATGAGTTTTAGGTGTGAAACTTTTTCTTTTTTTTGATTATCCAGTATCATTAACATGTGCTTAGAACTAACATGTGCTTAGATTTAAAGCTATACTAACCTTAGTATAATATCACTAAAATACCAAAAACAATATAACACATAAAAATACAAACATTATGTTTAGTTAGATTTTATTTTCTCTTTAAAAAAAAAATATACCAAAATATGTTTTAGTTTAATTAGATATTTTAATATAAAAAATGACAAAAAATATTTTAATCCCCTTTTTTTTAGAGTTTAATTTAATTTATATTTTCTTAATATCTATACTAACATTTTTCCCGATTTTTGCGAGGTATTGCTACACTTGCGACATTGGATTATTTTTAAGGACCTTTCTAATTCTTATTTTTTGCATATATTTTATTCTCATAATTATTGTGACCGTTTCTTATTTGTAATAGTTAATTAGGACTTTACTTTCTGCATTCCCGCCAGGTTTTTATTGTAACCCCCTCCCCCAAAGCGATGTAATAGCGTAGGAACCTGTACTTTCCCGCAATTTATTTTCTGTAAATATATTAACTGCTAGTAATTAGGATTGTATGGCAAGATAATTAATCAAACGCTAGCTAACCTAAATACAAGATTAAGTATTCGAATCCAACACACATGCTTGTTGCACACACTCACCCTTAGGGTACGCCCCTCTTGGTTGCCTTCGAATATAAGGTCGTGTCCCTCGAAATGTAGAGGTACCCAATAGCAAATGTCCCTCGATAAACAAAAAATCATCAAAGATCATGGTCCCTCGATGACCCCGATGTTGCCTACGAATACATGATCTAATCCTTCGAGCTGTTGCCTACGAAAAGATGATTGTCCCTTCGAATTTGCTAAAGGTATCTCTACCTGTTGCCTTCAACGACCTCGATGACCCTTCGATGACCCGCACGTCCAATATAACTAGGATTTCCTACTTCTATATAGTATGGATAATCCTGGAATCGTAAAAAGTATAGAAAAGGACCAAGTAGTTAGGGTAGTGCTCTTAACCTGCCTAGCTCAATAAAAGAACATCTTTTCACTATTATTTCAAAAAAACTAAGGCTACGCATTTACGCTAAAGTCCTTATGCTCCTTTCAAAACAAACAAACAAACATGAGCTAAGCAAGTTAAGAGCCCGTAGATAACTACGGATGAAAAGGGTGCTTGCACCTTCCCTTTTCATAACTTACCCCCCGAGCCCGCTTTCTTTCAAACAAGGTCTTTTTCTGTACTTTTTACCTTTCCTAACATTGGACAAAATAAAAGTCGGTGGCGACTCTTGCTCACCGCAACATTGTTGCATATTAAAAAAAAAAGTCAGTTCACCGAGTTACAAAGTGATATATTGGTTATTTAGATTAATTATCTTATTGGGCCTAAAATTAGTTTGTGAAAAAGAAGTAAAAGACTAAGCCCAATTAGAATGATAAATTAGGGTTTTAGAGATGAGAATGAGTAGTTGTCATTTTGGAGGAAACAAGAATAGAAGAGAAAGAGGCAAGTTTTGGAGAAGATGAACAAAGCTTGAAGATTTCCATCTATGGTGTCCAATCGGAAGTGTGAATCGGAGACCCATTGAGTTGCTTCAATTGATAAGGTAAGGGTGGGGTTCTCTTCCTATAATGGGGCTTATGAAACTTTGTATGTGGAGAATTGGGTGTGTGGATTTATTGCATTACTTGTGTTAATTGTTGCTGAAAAATAGAGGATCTACCATGAATAACATATAGTGAAATGCTGCCTTCTTTGATTGTTGTTGTTGTTGTGGTTGTTCGAGTAAAGAAAATTAGGGATTTTAGACTATTGATTTGCTGTGATTGAATTGGTGAAATTGTTTTCTTTTCATGCTGGAAATACATGATGTTGTGCGTGTGGTATTATGACACCGACATGGAATTTCATATTGAGGGGCTGACGCAATATCAATGCCATTCTTTTTATTTGTTCTATTCCTTCTTGATATAGCAATCAGTTATCTTTTAGTATACATACATGTTCAATCAAACTATAATAGATATGTGTTGGATAATATATTTTATTTGCACTTTATGATAAAAAGAAGGGCTACAGGGCATTTCGGCGGCACTTCATTAATCTAAGCCTTAATTTCATTCCGTTTTCTCGTTTCTGTGATTTTGCTGTTTCATTATATGTTTCATGGTGTACTTAGATATGAATATACATTATAGAATGAAATTTATTTGTGCAGAGAAACAAAATTGAAGCTAGTAGGTATTAGAATATTAGAAATGAATATTAGAATATTAGAAATGGAAATTGAAGTGAATTAAGATTAACAGTTGTAATCATAAAATGCAAAACAGTCTCGTTTGATCGAAATAGCCGAATTAAGCGGTATAATTAGTTGTCCGGAATTTGATAAAAATTTACGTGGTAGCTAAGTTTAATTAGTAGATTAACATGGTGGTGTTATTTTGTTGAAATTGTGATATTTTACGAATCGACTGAAATTGTGTTTGGTTTAAATATTCTTTATAAATAAATTATAATAATTTAATAGAATTGTCAATAGAGTTGTTAGAGTTGTCAATAGAGTTGTTAGAGTCGACAATAAGTTGTCAAAGTTGTTTTGAATTATTAAGGGTCATATTTCTATTTGTTTTGAGTAATTCTGACATGTTTAGAGTTGTCAGTGTATAACGTCGGTGTTTGTTTTTTTATTGGAACTTTAACAATTCATATCTTTTGAACCGTAACTCCGTTTGAGTCTCCGTTCGAGGCGTTAGAAAGCTAGCGTGATATTCTTTTCAATAAAAAATGGTTTTGAGCAATAGAATGCTAGAAATTGGAAATGGTAGAAATAAAAGTGAATTAAATTAATATAGTTTGATATTAATTGGTTAAACTAATAATTGAATTAATTGCGATGAGTCTATTTAATCATATTATGTTTGGACTTGGATGACTTATTCGGTTTATCGGTAAATTACAGTATTTTGAGAATTTGTCCGTAATTGTGTTTTTGGCTCGAATATTTATGTTGAGAATAATATATTGTTATACCAATGATGTTGTTTTGATAATGTGTATATTCATATATATGTGGTAAATGTGAATTGACATGAGATAGTATGGATACTAGAGTTAATTGGATTTTGTGAATCGTAATTGATTAATTGGCCTCTTATATGTTAATGATGTGTGTGTGTTGCGAATGTTGTGTACGATTGGTGGATAATTCATAGAGTTGAATTATTGTGATATGCGGAAAGTTAAGATGGTAGAGATGATCTTAATTGCATATATTTGTGATATTGTACATACATTCATATCATAGTGTGCCTTGAAACACAGGTGGATTTGCTTTGAAACACAAGCGGGCTTGAATTCTAGAGTGAATTCGGAAAGCGGTAAACTATATGTTTACATTTGATGGCTTTGATCTTGTCCGGATCTGAAGAGTGGCTAGATTCTATATGAATCGGAAGCGGTGGAACTTTGGGTCCACATTGGGTACCACATGCATAGAGTCACATGTCTTGCATTGAGTCACATTGAGGTTATGTGATGTTTGAATATATGAATTTATGTGATTGTTATGTGTACATGAGATGTGATAATTGAAATTGGTGATGTTTTGATACATAATTGGTTAAATGTGTGGATATGTGATAATGATGGATTGTGTATATATTTGGGATAATAGTATTGAATCTTTTGAGTATTATACTATTGAATTTTTGTGCATACTTGAATATGTGAAATTTATTAGATGATACTATTTACATGATTATGACTTGTTATGTAATGAAAAGTATGTGAGACTAATGAACTGTAGAAGTATGATGTGTATAGTAGCTATTGATACTTGTGATGTGATGATTTTATATGTCTGAATCCTAGCATGCAATTTATCATGCGCCCACTTATATGATTTGATATCTCACCCTTTTCTCTTGTTTCGCCGTTGCCTTTATATTGGCAATGTGCAGGTATTCAAGTATGAAGATTTAGTTGCCGTTACTCGAGTCGGTTGTCGCTCTGATACGTAGCACTCTGGGGGGAACGATTTATATTATTTATGATGTTGCTATTTAATTGTTTCATTTTGGTCGGACAAAATAATAAGTTAACTGAAGATATTTATTGAATATATTCTTAAGTGATTCCGCTGTGTTTTAATAAAATAAATTATTCTGCTTCAAAGGTGCTATGTATCCGCTTTATGCGACGAGGTGATTTGTTTTGTTTTGATTATGTGACGCCTCATTTGTTTATGGAGAAATTTTTAAAAACTCTGATTTTTATATATAATTGCCGGGTAGAAATGGGGTGTTACAATGCACATGTATGAAACTGACACTATGCATGTGGTACCAAACATCATCAATGGGAATCACCCACCGACCGATCTAACATCATCCAGATACGGCCCTGCCAGCACATATTCCACACAATGGGAATCTTGCCCTTTACTGAATCCTCTCATCATTAGGATTCAGCCCTCATCAAATGATTATGAATGCATGCAAACATATATACAACATACTTTTATCATCATCATTTTATGAGTAGCATCATCTTATACTTATTTCATCATCATCATAAGCATGTTCGTATATATATATATATATATATATATATATATATATATATATATATATATATATATATATATATATATATATATATATATATATATATATATATTAATATCATTCAATAAATTCATATATTAATTAATCATACGATTTATCTCATTCTAATCGTCATAATCCAAACATCATTCCAAACAGATCAGCAGTTTAAAAGTTACTCATCATCAAACTTTTAAATTCACAAACAGCAAAAATATGCATTTCACACTGGCCATACGCGTACCAACAACGCCAAAAATCCACAACACACGCACCATACGCGTACCAACAGAATCAGTTTTCCACACAAAACACACACATACGCGTACCAACAAGCCATACGCGTACCAGCCAGTCACCATACACGTATCATACGCGTACCAGCAGAAGGTGCATTCTGGTGCACAATTGGGGAGCGTACCATACGCGTACCACCCCCCCATACGCGAATGGACAGCAATTCCAAAAACCTGCAACTTACCCATTCGTCTTCTTCGCGAATCCATTCGTTTTAGCCTGCGATTTGGGTCTAAATCCAGAAATTCCACATTCCAAACAGCATAGGATTCATCTAACATCAATAGTATATGACTCTATATTCGATTTTACTCATCACAACCTAAATCTACTCAGTTATTAGGGACTAACAGTCATAGATTTCAACCCAATTGATGAACACAAACAGTAAAATTAGAACATAGAACCTGTTGATCTAAACAATACTCCTAATCAACATTATCATCCACAACACGATAATAGAGATTAAATGGAGAGTCCCCCCTTACCTTAGCCAAGAGTCTTGATTGGTCTCTCCCTCTTCAGTTCCCCTTCAGTTCTTCGTGTACCAACTGCTCTGTTCTTGCACGTTCTTTCTTTTCCCCAAATTCCTTATTATTTTATGAAAATAATATTAAGATTAGTGAAAGGTTTTGCTACACCACACCCCCTTCCTTCTTACTAATCTCCCACATGGCCCAAATGCCATAAACCATCCTCTTTTCCATTATTTTCATAAAATCCATAATAATTCCAATTATTAATCCAATATCCAAATTAAATTAAAATTAAAATTATACGGGTGTTACACTCGTGGGATGAATTACAACAGATGTCCTAGACACTGCATCACGGTCTATCAAAATCTTTTGGATCACCTAAGAACAGATGATGTATGGCCACTAAAAGAATCATATCATGATGATTTATTTTTAATATTACCCATTTACTAATCTAATTTATTTTTTCTCTACAATTTATTTGAAGGCCATATCTAGGTTTGAAATATCATCACAAAATCAACAAAGAAAATGTTGCCGTTTTGGATCATCGATCATCAGGTTCACCACTGTGGCCATGCACCATAGTGACTGTGTGAAACTACAGTTTAACATGCATCAATGAATCCTAGATTCCCTGACGTGCCTCAAACAATGGCATAAATGTAAAGTTAATGAACAATGGGCCTTTGCCGATTGGAAAGACTTCACTAAAGTTGAGTGTCATCAATGGACATGTCGTCTTCAACTAGTCTTAAATAAATGTCTAACCACTTACCCACAATAAGCTTCAACATCTAACCCCTAACAAAATTATTAGACCACTTACACACGATCGTCTACCTAACAAAATTACCGATCCTCAAACAGTGAAACCTACAACCAATACATGTCAGACACCTAACCACAAAACCAAGAGCATAATCCATACCACTACCAACAACATGCTTATTATCAAAACACCCAACAACCATATGCCCCCAACACATCATTCTACCATAGCCAAAACACCCAAGAAACATATAACACCAACATTTCCTCCTACCAAAGCCAAAACATCCAAACACCACAATACCAAAACATGCAACAAACATATGACTATCAAACATCACAACAATTATTTCTTCCTTTCTCCAACGAATTATTCACACCAATGTCGCCATTCAATCGACCATGTCGCTCACCAGTAACCCCACCAACACAACCCAACTGCACTAGCATGAGCGACAAACTCAGTTACGATAGCGCGTCAATGCAAACATAAAACTATTTTGAATTACACGAAGTTATTAGGGAATCTGGTGATAGTGATGTTCCAGGGATCTCATATCAAACGCTTGGAATGAATGAATAGAGACCGATACAAGAAATGATACATAGGAGATGTGAAATCGATGACATATATGACCATCCCGGTTGCTGTTGTTAGTGTTAAAAATATTATCTTATATAATTATATTTAAATTAAATATTAATATTATTTATTTATTTTTTATATAATTTATTATTTTAATTGAAAAAATATTACATTTGAAGTCGCGGGAAGAATTTCCTCCTCCTCCTAAACAAATAAAAAGTATCACTTCTTATTTATTTTATTTTTACTTTTTAAAAAAGTCCATAAAAATTATATTTCTTATATAATTAATTAAGTGACAAATGTCATTAAAGGTGCGTTTGTTTCAAGGTTTAAAAAAATATTTCTTGGAATATAGTTATTGAAATCCTATATTTCTATGTTTGAAATTGATTCAAATTTTAAAAAATTATTCCAAGGTATTTTTTATTCCTTAGAATCTTATTTTCACATAATTCGTCTTTTTTATTCCAAGAATTAAAAGGTGGAAATAAGTTTAACCACCCATAACTTTTCATTATCATTCATATTTACTATTATTTTTTATCTTTTTATAATTTTAAATTAAATCTATTTTATAATTATTCTAAAAATCAAAATTTCTAGTTGGAATAATTTTCCCAAAAGTAATAATCTTAGAAATATCATTCCAAAAGATATTTCTATAAACCTTGGAACAAACAATTATTTACTATATAAAAAAAACTTACTTAATTATATAAAATCTACACATTTTAAATTTTTGTATGCATTTCTTTAAATAATA